>NW_004443974.1:17698511-17763210 GCF_000243295.1 Trichechus manatus latirostris | reverse complement strand
TATATATATATAAATATAATTATATATATATAATTTCCAATTCAACAATAGGAAAACAGGACTAAAAGAGCAGCATTGTGAGATGGTGTTATCACACAGAGAAATATCATCTCACAATGCTGCTCTTTTAGCCTTGTTTTCCTGTCGAGCCCTAACCCAACAAAGCTTCACTGTGTTGGTACTTGAATGTGAAAATGCAGACAATAAAGCCAAGAATGAACACGACTGTCCTCCACTCTCATCTGCCCACCTTGAGAATGATGTCTCCTTCATGAAGGTTGCCGTCTTTAGTGGCCAGACCCGTTCTGGTCATTTCCTTTATGAAGATCTGACTCCCAAGCCGGAGACCATACTCTAGAAGACATATACACAAATTACATATATACCATCAACTTGCTCAGAAAACTTAGTCTGGTTCTTAAGAGCACTTAGAAATATTTAAGAAAAATTAATTTTATATGTGGGACATTCTGTAAGATTACTGGGCTAGAGTCTTTAAAAAAGTCAATGTCATGAATACCAAAAGAGGCAGTGGTACTGTTCTAGATTAAAAGAATCATAAATACCAAATGCAAAGAGAAATGAAGTACTGATACATCCCCTATGACATGGATGAACCTTGAAAACATTACGCTAAGGGAAAAAATAAGCCAGACACAAAAGGACAAATATCATGTGATCCCACTTATATAATCAAATGCATAGAGGCAAAAGCTGATCACTGGTTGCCAGGGGCTGTGTGAAAGGAGAAACGGAGAGTTGCTGCTAAAGGGATACCGAGTTTCTGTCTGGGGTGATAAAAAACTTTTGGAAAAGACAGTGGCGATGGTTGCACAACATGGTGAATGTAATTAATGTCACTGAATTGTATACTTAAAAATCGTTTAGATGGCGAATTTTTGTTATATATATTTTACCACAATACAATTAAAATAAAACGAGAAAACCCAAATGTAGTGCATGAGCCGTCACTGTCTCCTTGATCCAAAGTGGGGGTTGGGGTGAGAACTTCGAAATGGACTACTGCAGCTATTGTTTGTTGCCATTGAGTGGATTCCGACTCATGGCAACCCCATACGTGTGGAGTAAGAACTGCTCCATAGAGTTTTCAAGGTTGTGACCTTTGGGAAGCAGATCACCAGGCCTGTCTTCCAAGGTGCCTCTGGGTGGGTTGGAAATGCCAACCCTTCAGCTAATAGTCAAGCACTTAACTGTCTGTGTCACCCAGGGACCCTAAAATGGACTGTACTATATATTAAAGAGATATTAATGCTGATTTTCTTAAGTGCGATAATAACATTATGGTTATGCTGGAGAATGTTCTTATCCTTGGGAGATACCTACAACTTTAAGTGTGTGTGTGTAAATGGGGAGGGAGAAAAGGAAAAAGGGGAGAGAGGAAAAAAGAAAGTAAATGTGGTAAAACGTTAACTGGTAAAACTAGGCAAAAGCTATAGGGGTATTTGCTACAAAATTACCATTTTCAAAGTGAAATGTTGGTGAGAAAAAACATAATTCAGTACAACTCAATAGGCATATTCTGCTGCAACTGAGAATTTTAATGAAGTTGTCTAGGAAAGCACTGCATAAAGTATGCTCTTTGTCTGTAATAATTTAGATCGTGCGGGGGTTTGGCATTTCAAAAAAATTCATTGTAAATAAGAGGGGTAAGAGTGTGTCTGGTAAATAAGACAGGCAAAGCATTAAACATTAAAACCAGCACAGTTTGGGGGGTTTATGAACTTGGAATTGCTATCACAAGAGAAAAAACACCATTATTTCCTAGGAATATATACACTTAAGAATATTTTAAATGCTATTCAGACAATTCCAATTTTACTTATTAAACTTGTAAATATACACATTTTAAGAAGGAATTTTGGTTATTTTAGAAAGCTCCCACAACTTAGCATATTTCAAAACAGGCACATTCAATTTTTTTTTTCATTATTGTTCTGGATAAAAATCTTATTAATTATAAAACAAAATAACTATCTACAACTTACGATAGTTATGAAGTAGACTGAAGGAGCCCCAGTGACAAAACAGTTAAACGTTCGGTAGCTAACCGAAAGGCCAGCTGTCCGAACTTACCCAGTGGTTCCACAGGAAAAAGACGTGGTGGTCTGTAAACATTACAGCCTAGAAAACCCTATGGGGCTATTCTACTCTGTCACATAGGGTCACTATGAGTTGAAATTGACACCTAACATGAGAAAGAAAAAAAAAAAGGTTTTAAATGGCCTGCAGTAAACTTGTCAGCAGCGGATCCTACCCCAGTGATTTAAAGTGTTGAGGTTGTTTCCTCTCCCAGTTTAGGAAGCGGAATAAGAGTAAGGCTGCATCTACTTTCATGAATGATAATCCCCTACTGCTCAAACAGCTTCATGGCCTAGAACAGAAGGCTATATAATACAGAAGGGTACACTAACAGAATTAATCATTTCTTTCTATATATCAACAATTCCTCTATCCCCTTAAGGTTGCAAATAGATTTATTGGTGTATGTATGTGAGCACCTCTTAAATGAAAAATAAGTAAATAAATAATTCAGTTGACCAGCTTCTAAGACATTTATCAGCAAGGCTATTTGGGACCCAAGAAATGTAATAGCTGGCCATATGAATGAATCATATTTTTCTTAATTAAATGTTTAGGTCTTGTCTACTGCCAGATTTCTTTAAAGAAACCTAAACAACCCTAGTCAGTGATCGTGAAGTCACTGTGTAATCTTAGCAAAAGGCAGTAAAAAAAAAAAATCTCATTTTAAAAAGTGGCACATTAAAAAAAAGAAGAGTCCAAGTTTGGAAAATAAAATGGCCCAGAAGTAAAATGCTGCTTCGGTCAAGGGGTGTGAGCCTCTTTTTGCTTTGATTTGCTAAGACCAGGCATGACTTGCGCAGCCTCTTAGGACAGCGTCTTTAAACTGTGGTTTACAACCCATGAATTGGTCTTGAAATCAGTTTAGTGGGTTGCAACCAGCACTTTTCTTATTGTCGTAAAATACATATAAAATTTGCCATAATAACCGTTTTTAAGTGTACAATTCAGTGGCATTGATTATTGATTACAGTCACAATATTGTGTAACCACAACCACAACCCCTGTTTGTGTTTCCAAATCTTTTCCATCACTCCAAGCAGAACCTCAAAAACAAACAAACTAACCCATTGCCGTCAAGACAACGTTGACTCATAGCAACCCTGCAGGACAGAGTAGAAGGGCACCCCAGGGTTTCCAAGCCTGTAATCTTCATGGACGTAGACTGCCACATCTTTCTCCCGTGGAGTGGAACTGCCGACCTTTTGGTTAGCAGCCGAGTGCTTAATCACTGCCCAAACAGAGCCTCAGTACCCATTAAACATTAACGCCCCCAATTACCCCTCCCCCAGTGCATCTACTTCCTATCTCTATGCATTTGCTGTTGTAGATATTTCATATTAAGTGGAATCATTCAATAGTTGGCCTTTTGTGTCTGGCTTATTTCACTTAGCATAATGTTCAGCCTCTTTTTTTTTATTATTAATGTAATGGAATCTATCAGAATACATCAAACTAAAAAAGTGTGGTTTCATGAAAGTTTGAATTAGGTTTTTGATATCCATGCGTGCCTGGATACATGGGTTACAATGCAGCATGTGGTTCTTTCTGTGGCTCTCAATTAAAAAAAAAAGGAAAGAAATTTGAAATATACTGTTTTAGGTAATTCAAGAACCTGGGGTACCATGGCCTATAGAATGAGCACTAAACCCCTCTGAAGGAGGTCTCATGCCAAATTTCCTCTCTCAAAACCCTTTCGATCAGAGTGCAGGGTAGTTCTACTCTGCAATTCTTGGGGGTTAATAAATTAATATGTCATTATAAATGTATATAAAGATTCAGTGAAATCCTTAAACCTCCTAGGACGAACACTCCTCAAAGATAATGCAATCTCAACTTTCTATTTTCTGGGACTGGACTCCAGGTGTCTCATTATTCACATTCCTGCATTATTCCTCTGTTATTTCAACAGGTACATAGTTATGTAACTCGACTCTTTATGCTCCTTTAGAAAGACTAAAGGGAACAAACCTTCACATCCTATAGGCTATTTAAGGTGCAAATTGCAAGCCTAAAAAGCAAGAGCACTTTCACTTTGCATTATCAGGTGTTCTACATTTTACTCCCCTTAGAAGGAGAACAATTAGAGAACAAAAGGAGACAAAAGAGATGTTGCAAGGAATTTAAAAAGTCAGAAGACAAGAATCGATACTAGGGACATATCAACACTGGGCTCAAAGCCTTGTTTTTTTTTCCTATCATCTAGTTCCAGGAGATGGAGTTTGAGTTCTAGCTCCACCACGTATTTACTGGCTTCAAGAGACAGAGAAGTCGCTTTCCCTCTCCATTTCAGAATCCTCACCTATAAGCTGTGGGTACTATTAGCTTCTCTAGCTGCCACACAGGGCGTTAGTGAATCTTCCATGTGGTTAAGTGTGTGCAAGTGCTTCAGGAATGCAATGTGGGAAGGGCAGACTGGGCCAGAGCTGACCTCAGCCATGGGCATACCAAAAACCTCTCTGTATTTTGGTATTCCTGATCTGTAAAAAAGGAATGAAGCCTCCTACCACATAGGGTTCTTGTGAAGCTTAAGGAAGAGAGTATTTGTTCAGTATAGTTCCTGGCATAGAGCAAAAACTCATCAAGATTTGACAGATTTATGTTCTACATCCTAGTTTGGTGAGTAGCGTCTTGAGGTTTTAAAAGCTTGCAAGCAGCCATCTAAGATATAACTACTGGTCTCTACTCATCTGGAGCAAAAGAAAAAGAAGAAAACCCTAATTCAGAGAAGGAACTGCTCTACAGTACTAACTGTCTATATGAATCACAGCCTCCTCTACCCTGAGACCAAAAGAACTAGATGGTGCCCGACTACTGCTACCACTACCACTATCAGGATCACAATAGATGGATCCTTACAGAAAGGGATAAAAATGTGGAACAGAACTTCGAATTCTAAAAAAATTCACACTTCGTGGACCAACTGAGACTGGAGGACTCCCCAAGACTACTGCCATGAGATACTCTTTAAACCTTGAACGAAAATTATCCCAAAGTCACCTTTTAGCTAAATAGCAGGTTAGCTCATAAAGTAAAGAATATCACCCCTGAATAGTGCACTCCTTTAAAAAAAGCATCTATATGAGACCAAATATTCTATAGTTACTCTAAAGCATCAATGAGAAGGTTGGGGGGCAGTGAGACTAGGTTAATGAGAATGGAACAATTAGAACAGAAACAATGAGAATGTTGACACAATGTGAAAAATGTAACCAATGTCAATGAACAATAGGTGTAGAAATTGTTGAATGGGAATCTGTTTTGCTGCATACACTTTCACCAAAAATACAATAAAATATTTTAAAAAAAAAAAGATTAGGTGGAATATTTTTACAGCCATGAACATTATTCAGCCACGAAAAGGAATGACATTCTGATATACACTACAGCTTGGATGAACCTCACAAATATTATGCTAACTGAAAGAAGCCAGACAGAAAAAGGTCACATATTGTATGATTCCATTTATATGAAATATCTAGAATAGGCAAATCCATAGAGGCAGAAAACAGATTTGTGGTTGTCAAGGGACTCAGTGTGGGCAGAATAGGGAGTGATTACTTAATAGGTACTGGGTATTCTTCTGGGATGATGAGAAAGTTTTGAAACTAGAGAGATGGTAGTTATACAACATTGTGAATACAGTAAATACCACTGAATTACACACTTTAAAATGGTTAATTGTATGTAACGTGAATTTTACCTCAATTAAAAAAAAAAAAAGATTAGCTGGAGTATTTTCCTTTATAGTGGCTTCTCCAACTTGGAATGCATTAGGATCACCAGCAGGGCTTCTTAACTTGCAGACTGCTAGGGCCCACCCCAGAGTTTCTGATTCAGAAGGTCAAGGTGGGCCCAAGAACCTGCATTTCAGATAAGTGTCCAAGTGACACAATGCTTTGAAAATCACTGGCTTAGTAGTTTAAAGTCAATTTTCTGGAGCCCAGCTCTGCCATTGACATAAAACTTTGTGCGAGTCAATTAACCTTTCAATGCTTCAGTTTCCTTGTCTATAGAATGAAGATATGAGAGTAACTCCCTCAATGGATGCCTATAAGGATTAAAAGAGTTCATGCATTTAGGTTAGTGCTCAGCACGTAGTAAGTGCTATGTAAGAGTTAGCTATTATTATTATTATTATTACAGTAGGGCTTTTCTTAAACATACACACATGCTCACAACAACCACCACCTTTCACCAAGTGTAACTACCTTCATTTGCTTTGCTTTTTGTCAGGAGGACCCCAATGGGCCGGGCCGAGTCCTGCTGGCTATCGTGAGCTGGCCGCCCCCTCAGCTCGGGGCTGAGGCTGCGGGAGTGGAGGTGCTCCCGGCTGCGGCTCCGGGACACTTCATAGCGGGCATCAGCCTGGGCTCCGTAGCTGTACTCCCCAGACGGGCTGTAGGCCCGGTCGTAGGTCTGGTCGTAGTTCCGCTCATAGCTCCCTTCCCGGTCGATGCTCCGTCCGCGGCTGCCATCCCGGGCTCGCCCGTAATCATGGTCCAGGCCCCGCTCCAGGCTCCGGCCACGGCTCCGGTCCCTGCTGTGGAGCCGCTCCCGGCTCCGTGCCCGGTCGTGGGGATGCCCCCGATCAGGGCTTTCATCCCAGCTGCGGCTTCGCCCGTCGTGGCTGCCATGCCAGCTCCGCTCGCTATACCCGCTGCGGGCGCTTCTGCCGTCAAACTCATCCATCACCTCAAAACCCCGGTCGTTGTGATCCACGGGAGGGCTGTTCTGCAGTGGGGCCAGCTGGACCTTCCGGGGCCTCTTGACAACCTGTTACCAAAACAAACACAGTGGGGATGTAGGATACCACGATAAATGTACAAACCGTGGCGGTTAAGAGCCCTGGTTGTAGTTTCAGCAAAACTGTCTCCCTGCCGTCTCACGACTCACTCCTCACTCACTTGGCCTTTGTTTCCTCACCTGGAAAACAGGGACAATGGAGCCCACACCTCATAGGGCTGAGAATAAAGTAAGACAATCAGTGCAAAGCTCCGAGAACAACACCTCAAATTAAGCTAATAGTACTGCACCTCCAAAATCTGCTACTCAGAGTGTGAAAGGCCCTAACAGCCCATCGCTAAATTACAGAAATTAAACGGAGATCCAGAAAATGAGACATTCTATATACAACTCCTCTAGACTCTTTAACAAGTCAATGCCATTAAAAAGGTGGTGTCACAAGGAAAAGATTAGTCCAAAGGACTAATGGACCACAACTACCACGGCCTCCACCAGACTGAGTCCAGTACACCTAGACGGTGCCACTGACTGCTCTGACACAGATCACAATAGAGAGTCCCGGTCAGAGCTGAAGAAAAATGGAGAACAAAATTCTAGCTCACCAAAAAAGACCAGACTCACTGGTCTGACAGACTGGAGAAACCCTGAGAGTACGGCCCCCGCACACCTTTTTAGCTCAGTAATGAAGTCACTCCTGAGGTTCACCCTTCATCCAAAGATTAGACAGACCCAGAAAACAAAACGAGACTAATGGGGCACACTAGCCCAGGGGCAAGACTAGAAGGCAGGAGGGGACAGGAAAGCTGGTGATGGAGAACCCAACGTCAAGAAGGGAGAGTGTTGACATGTCGTGGTGTTGTTAACCAATGTCATAAAACAATATGTGTACTAACTGTTTAATGAGAAGCTAGTTGGTTCTGTAAACCTTCATCTAAAGTACAATTAAAAAAAAAAAAAGTTGTGTGGAGCCATGCAGGCTGGATGAACCCCTGAAACTACTGTCCCGAGATAATCTTTAAACCTTAAACCAAAAATATTCCCTGAAGTCGTCTTAAAACCAAACAATAGTTTAGCTCAACTAGTAAAGAATGTCTGCGAACAACAAAAATAAAATAAATTATGGGGAAAAAAAAGTGGTGGGTAGAGGAAGGAGGGATCCTTCCCGATTAAAAAGGATGAAATCTAGACAAAATCACCATCTGAACATAACAACAAAATGCAATGAGTGAATTTTAACTGGACACTAGATGGGAAGGAAAAAAGGCTGCCAAAGACATCCTGGGATACGGATGGAATATTAGATGCTATTGGGAATTGGAGCCTGGTGGCGCAGAGGTTAAGAGCTCGGCTGCTAACCAAAACGTCAGCAGTTCAAATCCACCAGCCGCTCCTTGGAAACCCTGTGGGGCAGTTCTGCTGTCCTACAGGGTTGCTATGAGTTGGAATCGACTTGATGGCAATGGGTTTGATTTTTTTGGTTTATTGTGGAGTTACTATTAATTTTCTTAGATATGATAATAGTATGACAGTTATGTAGAGAATGCCCTTAGTCTTAAGAGATGCATGCTGAAGTATGCAGAATTGAATTGTCATGATGTCTGCGACTTTCCTTCTAATGGTTCATCAAAAATATGTGTTTATGTACATAGAGAGAGAGATCAAGTCAAGATGGCAAAATGTGAACACTGTAGAATCTAGGTAGAAGATATGTGCTTATTACACTAAGATTTCAACTCTTTATTTGAAAATTTCCATAACATAAAGTTGCAAAGAAATTAGATATCACATGTCCAGTGCATCACCTAGCACTGCCCTTAACACACTGTGCTATAATCCTCAATTTATGTGTCCACCTGACCTCATGTAGCACAGACTGGCTCCAGGGTACAGTGGTGTCTGGCTCATAGTTGATCCTCAACCAATGTTTGTTGAATGAATAAATGAGTGAGTGCTACGGACTACCACAGTCCTCCAAGAAACTCCAGTCTGTTAAGACGTAACAGATCTTGTTTGGGCCTTTACAAAATGAGGTTATTTGTTAATTTTTTTCTTCTAAATTAATACTGTTTTATCTATTTCTCTTAGGGAATAATTGCCTAATCTGTTTCATAAGGCAGACTAACTCAGATAAGAAAAGTATGGGTCTCAGGAAGTTAGGAGAAGGCCTAGCTGAAAAGGCCAAACCCGTACCAAATTCATCGCTGTCGAGTCGATTTCCACTCATAGCAACCCTATAGTACAGAATAGAACTGTCCCATAGGGTTTCCTCCAAGGTTGTAATCTTTATGGAAGCAGACTGCCACATCTTTCTTCCATGGAGCAGCTGGTGGATTCAAACCACTGACCTTTCAGTTAACAGCCGAGTGCTTAACCACTGTGCCAGCAGGGCTCCAGTTGAAAGGCAGGGAGGGATAACTGACTTATATCTTTACATCATCTGTAACATCACCCTCCAAAACTACTGAGAATACAGGAAATGGCCCCTAGATTATGTAACTCTGTCAAATGCTTAAAAGCAAGAAGTAATTGTCTCCTGGGCATAGGAAGTATATGCTATTGAGGCAAACTGGAAGCAAACCAGTACTTACAATGACAGCAATCTTCCCACTTTTTCTCAGCTGCTGAACAGCAAATGAATGCAGCACGTCCTCCATTGGGGTGCCGTTGACCATGACCACCCTGTCATTTTCTCTGCAAGCAAAAAATAAAAATGGGTCGTGGAAAACACTCATCTATTCCTTTAAAAATCATTCATTAAGGAACAACTAGAAGCAACCAATTGATCCGCAATGCCTATTAAAGAAAGGAATTTAGGAGCCACGCAGCCACTTTCACAGTGTCCACTGGAGACTGCTACCCTCCCTAAACCTCAGGGTCACTCCAGGAGGACCTCGACGGTGCTGAGGTCTGGGCACAAAAAGGAACTTCTGCATCAACCCATTTACCCAAAGTGCACCATGGGCTTCGGAAAGCCTACAAATATTCCCCAAATAAGGTTTATAACCATATATGCTTTTTTGGAGGGGAAGAAGTCAAGAGCCCCCCTCGGAAATATTGAGATTACTTCAGCCAAAGATTAGACAGGCCCATAAAACAGAACAACCCAAGATCAAAAAGGGGAGAGTGCTGATACATCACAGGGTTGGCAACCAGTGTTCCAAAACAAAATATGTATCAATTGTTTAATGAATTTAATTGTTTAATTGTTTAGTTTGCTCTGTAAACTTTCATCTAAAGTACAATTTAAAAAAATGTTGAGGTTACAGAACACTAACTACCACATTTTTATGCAAATAACACGCACTATACAGTTTGTTTTTATTTTCCAACCATGCACTCCCCTCGCGCATTACTTTCCTAGGTGTGCAATGTGTGTTATCTGTGTGGGCACACTGTTTACATGGGCGTGTTATTTTCGAATAATACTGTATTACTTTAGCTTATCCTAAAAATTATTTACAAATTCTACAACACTGTGTGCAAAAGACAACTCACTTTGAAAAGATCATAGAGATTTTAAATGCCAACAAAACCTAAACTCTTGAGCTATCTGGCCAAGGCCGCCATATATTTAATTAACTGTAGAGTCTGCCCTGAGAAATCATCCTGAGGGGACCCCAGGCATGCATCTTTTAAAATGGAATTCTCTTCAGACCAGAAAGGATGGCAGTTGGGAAACTCGTGTTATTGGAGTAATCCTACCAATTTCCAAATTATTCTTACAAATAAGACAATCATTAAGCCAGAGTCTCCTCATTAAATTCCTAAAGAATATAAATTAAAACAAATATAAACAGTGTTGGGTAGGCATTAAACCCACTGCTGTTGAGCCGATTCCAACTCATAGTGACCCTATCGGACAGAATAGAACTGCCCCATAGGGTTTCCAAGGAGCAACTGGTGAATTCAAACTGCCGACTTTTTGGTTAACAGTCTGAGCTCTTAACCATTGCGCCACCAGGGCACCTTGGGTTGGCATTAGAGGGGGGAAGAAAAGGCATGGCAATTTTATACCCCATGTTCAGAAGATTCCTAAACCAGGAGTGATGTTTGTAACTATCTTTCTATGGAAACAATTGCTGTTTCCCCCAAAGACTGTTGTGTGGATAGTCTCAAAGGTTTGGAGATTGCTAAAACACGACGTGTTATGGTCTGAATTCCTACTTGAAAACTTTCTAAACATTACATAAACCTTCTTTTTTTTTTTTAATTTTGTTTAACATGCACTCCACCCAGTGCACCATCTCCAGCCAGTCGGGGGACCGGCGGGGGCTGGGGACAAGAAGGACACTCACTGGAGCAGCCCATCAGCAGGTCCACCCTGGAGCACGTCAGAGATGACAATGGACGTCTCTCCATTTTCAAAGTGGGGGTTGTCTCTGCCTCCAGACACCGCAATTCCAAATCCTCTTTTGGAATCCTATTCATTGGGATTAGGAGGAAAATAAAAAAATCCTTCTGTAAGAGGCTTTCAATTTTACGATTTCTTACAAGTACTGAATACTATAAAAGTCAAACCAATAACCAGAGAGCTCATGAACAGGCAGCCTACAGGAACACATGAGAAACAAAATTCAGTGTCAGCACAGTGGACTGGCAGGTGTATAAAGGGAATTCCTTATCAAAATGAAATAGCCTTGTGAAAGGTGGAGAAAACAATAGAATAGACCGGGGTTATCAGTGGAAGCTGGCAGGAAATAGGAAATAAGAGGTTTTTTTGTCCAAATAGGGATGTGCTGTTTGAAACGGCAAAGGCACCTGTTGGCATCATGCTGGTCTAAGCTGGAACAACATCAGTCATAACCGAAACTGTGCTCAAACAATATTTTCAAAGTATAGCTTGAACTATAAGCAAGATTAGCCAGTGTTTTCATTTTTATATAGGTGAATTTTTTTTTTTCACTGCACCTTGTCTCAAGCGAAAGGGGCTGGCAGAGGCTGGGGGGAAGAGAAGTAAACTGTAAATGGATGAAAAGTAAATGGATTTTAAAGAACAAATAAAATTTGAGCATAAACTTAATTTTGAGTTGTTATGAAAAAGTAAAACATTCAACCTTTTTTCTACAAGGTTATAAGAAAGACAAATTTATTACATCTGTGATGGGCCTAGAAATGTGTGACCGGGGACCCAAATATTCTATAAACCTAATTCATTTTAGTTTTTTTAATGTAACTATGGAACCCCAAATCACGATTTGATTATGTAAAAATCTACTCAATAAATATAAGAAAATCTTTCCCCCAAGGAAAAGTACACTTGTGGGGTTCACTATGCCAACTGATCATAATTACAAACTAAAAAGAAGTTGGACCGTTTTCCATTACTAATATGGCTTTGAATTTGGCAGCACCATCACATGGCACCTGGTTATATACAAAGACACCTCTGTCCTCTATCCACCGCCACCAGTTGCCGTTGTCAACTCCGACTCATGATGACACCACGTGTGTCAGAGGAGAACTGTGCTCCATAGGTTTTCAGTGGCTGATTTTTCAGAAGTAAGTTGCCAGGCCTTTCTTCTAAGGTGCCTCTGGGTGGCCTCGAACCACCAACCTTTCGGTTAGCAACAATAAGAGTGACAACCATTTGCACCACCCGGGGACTCCATCTAATCCAGCTACAAAAAAAAAAAAAAAAACCAAACCCATTGCCATCGAGTCAATGCTAACTCATAGCAACCCTACAGGGCAGAGCAGAACTGCCCCATAAAGTTTCCAAGGAGTGCCTGGTGGATTCGAACTTCCATCCTTTTGGTTAGCAACCATAGCTCCTAACCACTCTGCCACCAGGGTTTCCTAATCCAGCTCAGCCACACACAAATCACTTACAGATTTCTCGGTTGCTACTCTTGCTTATCAGAGTTGGGCTAGCATCTGTCATGGCTACTTCAAACTTTGCTATCAGAATTAAAAGGAAGACACTAACATTTATTAAAAGAGCCCTGGTAGTGCTCGGCTGCTAACCAGTGGTTCAAACGCACCCAGCAGCTCCGTGGGAGAAAAGACCCAGCAATCTGCTCCCATAAAGATTACAGCCTAGGAAACCCCATGGGGCAATTCTGCCCTATCATACAGGGTTGCTATGAGTCAGAATCGACTCAACAGCACACAACGTTTACTGAACATGTATTATGTACCTGACTCTGCGTATTAGAAGCTATATTACCTAATTTATTCAAAGGGCACAATACCTGTGAAAAGACTTTACAAATTAAGTAAAATATATTTACATGTGGTATTACTTCTATTTTCAATCTCCACTGCAGAAAAACCCATAAAATTTTAATCTGACTAATGCAACCTCTCTTATTATTATCAGAAGTGGGACAAGGAATAACACCCATGTCTCCTGATTCCTAAGCCAATGTTTTTTTAATTTGGATTCACAACTCACTGAGGGATACTAAAACTACAGAAGTTGTCATTTAAGTTAATTTAACTAATGAAGGGCAATTAAAGTCATCCTTAAATAGTACACTATTTTCCTTTTTCTCCTCCCGTCCCCTTCTCTTTTTCCTTCATATCCTGTCCTGTCTGCAGATAACCCTGTTGCCATCGAGCCGATTCTGACTCATAGCGACCCTACAGGACAGAGTATAACTGCCCCATAGGGTTTCCAAGGAGCGGCTGATGGATTTGAACTGCAGACCTTTGGGTTAGCAGCCAAGCTCTTGACAGGTGACTGTTAGTAAATAAACTCTAAAATCTCGGCCGCTAACTGAAAGGTTGGCAGTTCGAACCCATCCAGCCGCTCCACAGGAGAAAAGACCTGGCGATCTGCTCCTGCAATTATTACAGTCTAGGAAACCCTATGGGGCAGTTTTACTCTATCCTATAGGGTCAGTATGAGTTGGAATCAACTCGACAGCACTCAACAACAACCACAACATTTTCTATATTATACAGACCTTAACCAAAAAGTACAATAGCATGCACATCTTTGTTGGCTCAGTAATTACTCCCAGCTGCTACCTAACGTGCATCATCCACCTCAAGGAAAAGAAAACTCGTACTTGAGCAAAATCAAGGACACAACTGTGGCATACATTAAATGTGCAGCACTCACCTTTTGCAGGGTCACAGTGTACTGTTCCCATATCAGTTCTTCCATGCCGTGGGCCTGTTTTAAAACAATCAGAAACAAGTTGGTTAAAACCATAGGCATTCCAATACTAGAAATAAAACTGTAATTGAAAATGTCTCCATATAAAGTCCAATTCACATTTTCTATATGCCAAAAAGAGTTGAGGTTTATTAGGAATGTTAAGCTACCTATTTTCAAACCCATTCTCCTTTAATGAGATTGCAGTCTTAATAATACTAGAAAACTAGTGAGATACACAGAAGAGACACAGCCTAAAAATAATTAAAGTCAAAATGCTGAATCCTTTCATTATCACCCCTCCAAGACACTGCCATTATAAAACCCTTTTAAAAAAAAAATCTAGATAATTTCAAATGGATATTTTTTTCTTTTTCTTTTTTTTTAACATCTTCCCCTCCTTCCCATCAAAGGTGATCGTCTAGGCAAGTTTTCTGCATTTTCAGATTTAAAGGAATCTTTAGCCTTATCATTCAGTGTGTCCAAGTGGGTAATCCATGGGATCCCTTACACTTTTCTCCATCAGTCCTACTGGGTGCAAAAGATGAAAATGCCTGCATAAACAGACTACCAGGACTTCCGTTTCTGACAATATGCCAAACTAGAAGTCTGGAGAAACCCTAAACATAGCGGATATCATTAAAAAATAATAATAATCCATTCAGTGCAAGCTGTCTTTAACAGGAAATCCTTAAAGGCTAGAAATGGCAAAAAAGCACCAAGCCAGAAAGCTGAGCGAGCACCGGAGCAGGCATTTAAACAGGAGGCTGGGGAAAGAGATAAACTGTAGGATCCAAACAATCGACTCGATGGCAATGGGTTTGGTAAGATTCAGACAAGGTGGGAGGTCAGACCAGAGTTGGTAAATAGGGGAAAAAACACTGCCATACAGACAGGGATGGCTGATACCATCTGGCTCTAAGCGATCAGAGTCCTGAGAGATTAAAAAATAGAATTCAAATTACCTGTAGGGTTAAAAAAGAAATCAAAAAATGGTTCTCAGAAAAACAGAGATGAGTGAATTTCATTGGTCCATGCTACAGCTGGCTCCCAGCATGCCTGGGACAAGGTGTTCCTATGGTGATTGGGGAACACAAGCATCCAAAAAGGGTAGTGTTTATGTGGAATGTAGGCACATCAACACAATGAAACGTGTTTTTGTTGTAGCTGTGCATCCTAGAATCAATTCCGATTCATAGTAACCCTACAGGACAGAGTAGAACTTCCCTATAGGGTTTCCTAGGCTGTAATGTTTACGGCAGCAGATTGTCAGATCTTTTCTCCTGTGCAGCGGCTGGTGGGTTCAAACTGCCAACCTTCAGGTTAACAGCTGAGAGCTTAACCACTGTACCACCAGGGCTCCTTATGAATTATGTAGACACTGAAAATAATTATTTAATTTCTGTCATTTTTTAAAAAAGTTTGTTAATCATAATGACTGTGTTTTCAACTTTAAAAAAAAGAGAGTGTATGTGTTTTATATTTTCAGGTCTTTCCACTGTTGGTGGAAGTGGTGGGAGTATAAATTGGTAGAAACCTCCTAAGGGGTAAATTACCAATATGCATAAAAGTTTAAAATCTGCACACCTTTCAATCAATCAATTCCACCTCTGAGAATTTGTTCTACAGAAATACTTGTGCAAGTGCACAAAGATGAATGTATAAGTTTGCTGATAGCTGCTTATAATCTTTAAAACAGAGATCAATGAAATGTCCAACAACAGGGGATTTGTTTCATATGTATAGATCTAAACTTAAATGTCTATGGTAGATGGGGGGTGGGGAGGGGCTGATCGAGACATGAAACATCATGGCTTGCTCCTATTTCATAAATATATATTTATATAAGCATATAAGGAAAAGGTTAAAAGAATACCAAAAATCTAAAATTTTTCCAGGAGCTGTGGTATTGCAAAGAGTTGTTTTTTATATGGCTACATTACTTTTAGGATAATTTTAAAAATAAAAACAGCAAACTCTCCATTGAAAGTTTTGGGTTTTAAATCTGTATCATTTAGCTAAACAAATGAGTTGCTACAAAATCTTATTAACATAGGCACCCAAGTAGAATGAACCTGACTTTTGTAATTCAAGTTCTTTCATAATGAGATTTGTCATAGACAGGATTAATGCCCCACCATTACCACTGCCAATAAGGCTGAATCAAATTTTTAATATCAGACTTTGCAGTTAGTTGCCAGGCACCTGAAGACTTCACCAACTATATGTGAAACTGATCGGATTGTAAGGGTTAATGGGCTGTAACATAAATCATTCATTACTTAAAAGTAATATTAAAAGAATATATGTTCCACTAAACATATAAATATATCTGTTCAAAATCTTAATTTTATATAAATATAAAATCTTAACTTTAGAGGTGGGAAAATTAGAGTAAAAATAAATTTTAATAGCTTCTTTGAACATTAAAAATACATCCTAATTAAGTTATTCAGCCGGCAGAGCTGTGACCTTTTGCGAAGGTCTCACACAAAACCATTCATTCATTCATTCACTCACCTACGCAAAGAATATTTACAGAGCACCCACTATGTGCCAAGAGCGTGGTTGCTGGCACTTTGGATGCATCAGTGAACAAAACAGCCAGAGCCCTTGTGGAGTTTACCAACCACCGGTGTGCCTAACAAGCAAAGAACTGAGTGTCTTGCCTGTCTCATTTATATACTGTCTTCTTTTCAGAAACACAGAGAGCCCCACATAATCACACTTTTCCTCAGAACGTCAATTCTGGGTACATCCCTGGGGACAGGTGGGCAGCGTGTAGCAGCTTAGCTAAGCGATCAGCCCATGTCTTTCAAACTGGGCCACTGGGCTCTGGCCCCACCCACACATCTCAGTATTTGCAGATCAGAGAATTGCTATTAATATTTGGACTCTGCATGAATGCCAAGCAGGTAGCTTTATATACAGGGCCAAAGGAAAAACACACGGATATCAGATACATGCACCCAACGATGCAATAATTATCTTCTGGGTGGAGGGCCTAGAGAGCATGAGGATATAGGTATAGGAGTATTCATAACATCAATGTTCTCAACAGGCAAAATCTGGAAACAACTCAAATATCTATCAAAAGCAGAATGGACAAATAAATTGTGATGTATCACTAAAATACAATATTATACTACAATGAAAATATGCAAACAACAGCCACGCACAACAACACAGATACATCTCAAATGTAATGTTGAGCGAAAAACATCCTAAAGGAATTTGCATAATATGACATCACATTGTTACCGTTCGAAAGCAAACAAAACTAATATTTTGTTTAGGGACACATACATATGGTAAATCTATAAGCAAAAGCAAGGGAATGCGAAACACAAAATTCGGGATGGAAGTGGCCTGGGGAGGAGGCAAAGGGTTAAGAGCCAGAAAGGTCACAAAGGGTTTTGTGTTGGGTCTTGGTGAGGGTCTATGGGGGTGTGTGATGGGTTCCTGGGTACCTGTTTATTGTTGTGCTCTATGATTTAGATATGTAACTCCTTTACATGTACCAAACATTTCACAATTTTAAAAATAGGGGCATCAGCTTTATTCATAATTGCCCAAAATTGGAAGCAACCAAGACACCCTTCAATAGGTGACTAGATATTTAACAAACTGTGGTACATCCAAACAATGGAGTATTATTTAGAAAAAAAAAAGAAAGAAATGACCCATGGAGGAACCTTAAATGCACATGCTAAGTGAAAGAAAATCAAAACCAAACCAAGACCGTTGCCATCGATTCCGACTCACAGCGACCCTATAGGACAGAGCAGAACTGCCCCACAGGGTTTCCAAGGAGCAGCTGGTGGATTCGAACTGCAGACCTTTTGGTTAGCAGCCGAGCTCTTAACCACTGCACTACCGGGGCTCCAAGAGAAAGAAGCCAGTCCGAAAAAGTTACGTAATGTATGTATGATTCTAACTCCATGACGCTCTGGAAAAGGAAAAACTATAGAGAGTAAAAAGATGAGAAGTTGCCAGGTGTTCGGTGGAGGGGAAAGGGATGAATACATGGAGCACAGGGCATTTTTAGGGCAGTAAAACTATCATGTATGACACTGTAATGGTGGACATGTGACATTATGCACTTGTCAAAACCCATAGAATACAACACAAAGAGTGAACTTTTATGTAAACTACAGACTTTAGTTAATAGTGTATCAGTATTGGTTCATCAACTATAACAAATGTATCACAGGAATGCAAGATGTTAAAATAAGAGACACTGTGCTTGTGGGGACGGCATGGGGGGTAGGTACGTGGGAACTCTCTGTACTTACTGCAAATTTTTCCTGTAAATCTAAAACACAAAATCTATTTTAAAAAATAGGGGGGTTAGTGGTGAGTGAGTGAACAACAAGGGGTACCTGATTCCTGGCTAAGGATGTGATACTAAATATTTTTAATACAGTTCAGGTTTTGCAAAGTGAAAGAGTATGAAAAAAGTGTCAGAATTTCAGCTGGAAGGGGGAGAGAGGCAGGTGACTGTACCAATAGTTTGATAGGTACATGGAAGGCAGGAATGGAAATGCAGGACTGAAGGTTAGCTGTGAGGGAGCAGAAGACTCCAAGATACCTTTTCAAACCAAGGTTCAACATTCCATCCACCAGGAGGTCCCTAACAACAACAAAAAAACCCCACAGCCATCAAGTCGAGTCCAACTCATAGTGACCCTATAGGACAGAGTAGAACTGCCCCATGGGATTTCCAAGGAGCAGCTGGTAGATTCAAACTGCCAACCTTCTGGTTAGCAGCCATAGCTCATAAGCACTGCGCCACCAGGGCTCCAGGAGGTCCCTACAACACGCCTTTAATCACTTCTTATCACTTTCACTTTTCATGTAAGTAGTGTTAATGACAACCCCCACACTATTATAACAAGCCATTTTCTACCGTAAATTAAAAAGCTTTGTGTTAACAGTAAGGTATTTGTGTGCAGAAAGAAAAAAAAGGAAAAGGCAAAGAGTGATTTGATATGTCTTGTTAAAAAAATCCTCTACCTGTTACAATGTTTCTTTCCTTTGAAAAAAATCTTGGCCACACAGGTAGAATCTTATATTTTATGTAAAGAATCTGGAAGCTTGTTAAAAATCAATCAGAAGGCAGATATCCAAGGTCTTCACTGCCCTAAATCTCCCTCAACAGCCACTTCGAGGCTGTTTGTCCACAGGCCACTGCTTTGCAGGGATGGAGGCCAGTTTACAACTAAAGCTAGAGATTAACCAAAAGCTGCCATAAGGGACATGCTTGATTAAAGTCCCGAGCTATAGAAGCAAACACGCATACATGTTACACGACTACCTATATTCGGCTAGAAAAGGGGGAAAAGGACACGTGAAAAACGTTTTTCCAATAATTTAGAAGCCTAGACATGAGAATAAGAATATATGATTTCTTCAGTATAAGAAAGCAAAAAGCTTCACCCCAAAACAAGAAATTCCCAAGCAAACAAACATCTTATCTGAGGCAGTATTTAAAACTAAGTCCAGGAAGCAAAACTGAGTTTGCAGATTCCCTGGGAACCAAGATGTGGAAAATAGCCACCGCCTTTGATTCACGAATCCCATGAGAGGGATCAGATCCGTTTCACATTGTCTGCTAAAAATAAGAACAAAAAATTTAAAAACCACACCATTGACTACAATCTGTATTTCATGACTGGTTGCTACAAGCTGCAGGGAGCACAAATGAATCTGAGGAGAAAGGAATCAGTGTGAGGGCTTTTTGCTCCCCCTCCCTTCCCACAAAGAAAGGATGGGAATGAAAAGGGGGAGATCTTGCAAGAGGACTCACATGGCCTTTCAAAATCCCCAACTTTCTAACAGCCCGGATCCACATCCTATGTAGGGCTTGAGCGGTCTTCATGGCCTCTCGGGATTCATCGGCCAGCCACAGTCTATGTCCCAGCCTTCTCACCCATTTCTATCACTCCACGTGGTTACGTAAGGCGGATACAATAGTGGCCCACATTCCCAGCAAATCCTGTTGTCATCTCTCACAGTGACACATCCATACAGCAGGGACAGATGCCAAACACTTTGAAAAGCCCCACTTGTGAGTAAAAAGGCAAGCAGTCTGGGTTGATACCACTTTAACGGCTTTCTTTCCCTCCCTCTCCCGCACCCGGGGGAGAACCACAGAACTGGAATAAACATTTTTTAGTTATATGAAATGATTAAGTAATAATGGAGTAAATGGGATGTGTGAGAGCAACCGTGTAGAAAGGAATATTTAGAGAAGCATTTATTTCTACAGAACCTTACACATATATACAGTGACTAAACCAGCTAGATGTAACTGGTGATGTTTCAGGTAAATGGGACTGCTAATGTTACACAAAAATAAAAAGGAGTGAAGAAAAACTTTTTTACATCCTTGATAACTGGGTATCTGTCTGTACACGAAGGGGAGATAAGAGATGAGCAGTTGGTGCAACTCGGAGCCAACTAAGGGGCGGAGGGCACACTCAGCACAGTTGTCTACTCTCTCTAACCTTTCTGTAAACTTAGCAGATAAAAGAGTAACAAAGAGTCCTGCCATCTGGTTCTGTCTTCACCATTTGGGAGGGGACGTGTTGGAAAAACAAAATTTTAGGTTTCTGAACTATAGAAAAGATTTTATGGGATGCCTGGGCCTTTGGAATCAGGGTTGGGACTTCAGGAGCACAGTGTTGGGGTGCCCCTGACCATTCCCACTACCATGTGGTTGTTGTGGGCTGTCAAGTAGATTCTGACTCCTAGTAACCCTAGAGGAAAGAGGAGCACTGCCTGCACAGGGTTTCCTCAACTGAAATCTTTACAGGAGCAAAGATTTCTTTTCTCCTGCTGAGCGGGCTGTGAGTTTGAACCGCCAACCTTTTGGTTAGCAGCCGAGCACTTAACCCACTGTGTCACCAAGACTCTTTTCTCGCTACCATAGTGTCTGCTATACCAGTGAATCAGACCAAGCAACTTGCAAATGAACAGTGTATCACCATTTCTGTTTGAGGCTGACGTGTGTAATAAATTTGGACCATGAGGTGACCATATGGGAAGCAACTTGAAGCAGTGGCAAGAATGTGAGTTTTGAAGACAAAAGATCCTCATTCTGTCATTTAGCTGTGGAGCCTTTGATAATCTGTACCCTTCTTTATAAAATGGGAATAATACCACCTCCAACTCAGAGCACCAAGGTCAGAATGAAATGAGGCAATCTCTATGAAGCACTAGTGCTGAATCGTTGCTGCTAGCTGCCGCCCAGTCTGCTCCAGCTCATGGTGGCTGATGCACGACGAAAGGAAACACTGCCTGGTCCTGCACCATCTCCATGATCAGCTGAGGACTGGACAATGTTACATTATGATCCATAGGGTTTCCCTTTTTATTTTATTGTTTTTATTGTTGTTGTTGAGAATATACACAGCAAAAACATACACCAATTCAAGTTTCTACACGTAGAATTCAGTGACATTAATTACATTCTTCAAGGTGTGTAAGAATTACCCCCTAAGGTTCTTATTTAATCTTTTAAGTTGCTATTGTCAATTTGATCCCATACAACTAGAGCTTAAAAGAGCTTAATGCTCAAGGCAGACATTCTTTACAAGTTAAGTTAAACTACTGCTTGGTCTTAAAAAGACTTCAGGGGATATTTTTGGTTTAAGGTTTAAAGATTACCTCAGGGCCATAGTTTTGGGTGTTCCTCTAGCCTTCATGGATCTAGAAAATCTGGATTCCATGAGACTTTGAAGTTTTGCTCTGCATTTTCTGTCTTTTGATCAGGATTCTTCCACAGAATCTTTGATCAAATGTTCAGTAATGGTAGCAGGGCACCATCCAGTTCTTCCAGTCTCATAGCAAAGGAGGCAGCTGTTCACTGAGGCAATTAGCCACACATTCCATATCCTCCTCCTATTCCTGACTCTCCTTCTTCCTCTGTTGCTCCAGAAGAATAAAGAACAATTGTTGTGCCTTGGATGGCCGCTTGCAAGCTTTTGATTGTTCAGCTGGTTTTCAGAAGTAGATCCCAAAGGTCTTTCTTCCTAGTCCATCTTAATGTGGAAGCGCCGCTGAAACCTGTTCAGCATCAGAGCAACACGTAAGCCTCCACTGACAGATGGGAAGTGCCTGTGCATGAGATGCACTGGCTGGAAATCAAACTCAGGGCTCCTGCATGAAACGTGAGAATTCTACCACTGACTCACCAATGCCTCGTAGTGCTAAGTAAAATTAAAAAAAAAAAAAAAAAAAAAACCCATTGTCATTGTTTCCCGCTCATTACAACCCTACAGGACAGAGTAGAACTGCCGCCACAGACTTTCCAAGGCTGTAAATCTTTACGGAAGCAGACTGCCACATCTTTCCCCTGCAGGGCACCTGGTGGGTTCAAATCGTTGCCTTTTCGGTTGGCAGCCAAGAGCTAAACCACTGTGCCACCAGGGCTCCTTCAAGAAATGTTTACCAAGTGCAGTGTGCTAGACTCTGAGGATAAAAAGAGCAAAACAGATATAGCACCGCCATTAGGAAGCAGAGTGCAGGGCTTCTGAGGGGCTGGAGCAGAGTGAGCGAGTGGGATGGTGTAAGCACATAAAATGTGAAATTCACGGCACAGGCAGGAGTCATTAACTAGGGAGGGGCGGTCCAGGTGGAGGGAGTCCTACTGAGATCAGGGCTGAGGGATGACTAACTTGGGTGGATGGGCACCGCAGGTAGAGAGAATGGCATGTTCAGAGTCAGGCAGAGTAACACTGCAAGCACGCAGTGCAGCTGGATGGTCAAGTGCTTGATAACACACTTGGGCTTCTACACCCTTGGCATGGCGGAGCATGCTGAAATAACAATCTACAGCTTGGGAACATTATCACACACACACCCCCCCTGGAAATAGGATGCAAGATGGTTACGAGAACTAAAAAGGAAGGCAGTCATTAACATTCAGCAGGGCACCATGCCAAGTGCTCTCATGTAATGAATGCCCACAACCCCGTGAGTTAGCTATGACTGTCGCATCTAACAAACAGGAAAACTGAGACCAGAGAGTTTACACAGCCAATAGTAGTTAGACATAGGATTATACGCTGGCACCGGACTCCAGATCTGACCCCTTTCCTACATGCAAAATGCGATGTATGCTTTACACACACGAGGACGTTAATAAATGTAATGTGGACAGTTGGAAAAGAAAGGCGTGAGGAAGGTAAGGGAGGGAGGAACAAAACAAGAAAGACAGGAGGGGCACTAACTGGAATCAGTGAGGCTCCTGGACAGCAGGCTCCAAACAGCAGATCTGAAACCTCAGAACATGGTCCAATAAAAAAGCCAATGGTGTACTGCATGGGGATTCCCTCCATTATTTTCATCTGTGTCCACTCTGTATGTCATTTTAGCAGGCAACTCAAATCCTTAGAAAGGAGATCGGGTGCATATAAACAGCCAGCCAGCCTCAGGATGGTGGGCAAACCACAGCCTGCCTGCCTCCAGCTGGGAAGGGGGTTTCTGTGGTTTCCACCCCTTCCCCTGTGGAATCATTCTCACTTTAACTGTCGTGAAGAATTTGGTCAAAATTCCACTCACCAAGCACAAATTTGAGACATCTGTCAAATAACAGACAGGAACTGCTTTATCCCAGGGAAGGCAGAAAATGAGCTTAACTTTCATTCTTCCTAAAATGAGTAATTTTTAAAATGATAAACCAGGTCCTTGGCTTTGGGGTACTTACCTGGGGTTTCTTCAAAGCAAAACCTTTGCTTTGCAGTAAACGAGTCACCAATGACTTAAAGCAACTCCGTATGTAATTTTTGGTTTACAAACAAAAATCTCTCATAGTCTATTCCACCAGCATTTTGCTTTCAAATACGATTATAACACACCAGCTCCTTACCCTCGCTTGCAACCCACCAAGGACGGCACTGACAATGGACAGTTAAAACGAGTGTACACCATGTGTTCATAGCACACCCTTCATCACGTACACTGCCTGGGTATGACCAAGTTTACAAAGAAAAAAGCTACACATAAAATAGGTGCTTAGAGAGGGATTTCTCATGGGTCATCAGCATTATTAATAGACCTAGATCCAAGACCTATTGCTAAAGGGTACCAGAGTTACCGAGTTTTTTCCCCATGCCCACCTATAGTACCTAACGTAAATTTTTAGTATGCATTTAAATAAGTAATAAAGAATTGGGAGATGATGATTTGACCATATACCTGGGGGCACAATCTGCAGTCGTGAAAGCAGTTGTGCAGAAATACAAACAGCAATGAACCCAGAACTCCAAGGTCGGACTTCCAGCCAAGTCTCTGCCCCTCAACTAGCCACATGACTGTGGACACCTACTCAATCCCACCCACTGCCACTTGGTAAAAAAATGAGGATATTGACACCCATTTCACAGGATTAAGTGAGGCAAATTCACATGAAAACAAACACAAGTAAACTTTCAAATGGAAGGCAGCGTTGTCCTAAATACCCCTGATGATGGTGGCCATGTAAGGTGATGGTAAGAGCTTTGGAGGTCATCACACACACCTGGGTCCAAGCTCAGCTGTCACTCACTCTACAGGGTCGGTGATCTTGAACAGTTCACTTGGTGAGGTTCAGTTGCCTCATCTGTAAAATGAGGCTCAAGATCCTATCCCACCACACCAGACTGAGTCCAGCACAACCCGATGGTGCCCAGCTACGAGCACCGACTGCTGTGACAGGGATCACAATAGAGAGTCCCGGACAGAACTGGAGATAAATGTAGAACAAAATTCTAGCACAGAAAAAGACCAGACTTACTGGTCTGACAGAGACTGGAGAAACCAAGAGAGTATGGCCCCCCGAACACCCTTTTAACTCAGTACTGAAGTCACTCCTGAGGTTCATACTTCAGCCAAAGATTAGACAGGCCTATAAAACAAAAAGAGACTAAGTGGATACACCAGCCCACAGGCCAGGACAAGAAGGCAGGAGGGGACAAGAAAGCTGGTAAAGGGGAACCCAAGATTGAGAAGGGGAAAGTGTTGATACGAAATGGGGTTGGCAACAAATGTCACAAAACATTATGTGTATTAATTGCTTAATGAGAAACTAATTTGCTCTGTAAAAAAAAAAAAAAAAAATCCTATCCTACCATAAACGGTTTTGAGGACAGAATGAAGTAATGCTTTTTAAACACACTCAGCTGCTAACCAAAAGGTTGGAGGTTCAAGTCTACTCAGAGGCACCTCGGAAGAAAGTCCTGGCAATCTATATCCAAAACCACTGAAAATCCTACAGAGCACAGTTCTGTTCTGACATGCATGGGGTCACCATAATTCAGAAGTCAACTTGACGGCAACTGGTTTAATTCACTGCCAGGGTCTCCCTTTCTTCCTTCTTCCCACCTCAACAGCAACCGGTTTTAATGCTTCTAAAGAGCCTTGCTCAGTGCCCATCACAGAGTAAGCACTCTCAACAAAGATACTCATCATCATTAATACTAAAGCATCAATGTAAGATGACCACTTCCAAGTATGAACTGCCTGCTTTCTTTTTTTCTTTCAGAATTGCATGGTATAATGATTAGGACTGCATCATGCAACCCAGGAGAAATGAAAACACATCTCCACAAAAAAACTTATATATGATAACTCTGGTGAAGGGAAAGGCAATACACAATATGGGGGAGGTCAACACAACACAACCAAGGCAAGGGAAGATACTGAGAGGTAATTCGAATGGAAATGGGGAACTCAGGGTGGTAATGGGGACAGTGCTGATACATTGTGGGGATCGCAACCAACGTCACGGAACAATTTGTGTATAAATTATTGAATGGGAAACTAATTTGCTCTGTAAACCTTCACCTAAAGCACAATTTAAATAAAAAAAAATTGTGTACAAATGTTTATAGCAGCATTATTCCTAACAGCCAAAAAGCAGAAACAACATAAACGTACATAAACTGAAGAATGGCTAAACAAAATGTGGTATACTCACACGATAGAGTATTATTCAGCAATAAAAAGGAATGAAGTACTGGTCTAAGCTACAACATGGAAGAGGCTTGAAACCATTATGCTAAGTGAAAGAATCCGGTCACAAAGGGCCACATATTATATGATTCCATTCAAATGAAATGTCTAGAATAGGCAAATCCATAGAGACACAAAGTAGGTTAGTGGCTGCCTAGGGCTGGGCGGATTGGAAGGAAATGGAGAATGACTACTAATAGGCATGGTGTTTCTTGTTGAGGTGATAAAAAAACGTTCTGAAATTGATTGTGGTGATAACTGCACAACTTTGTGAATATACTAAAAAAAAAAATAGAATTGTATACTTTAAAAGGATAAATTGTATAGTATGTATGAATTATATCTCACTAAAGCTGTTTTTTATATATATAAGGAATTCTGTAGTCAGAAAGCCAGGATCTAAATCCTGGCTCAACCACTTACTTACCTTGGGCTAGTTACTTCTTAGACTCTCCTTGGCTCAGTTTCCCCAATCTGTAAATCAGGGGCAGTAAATAAGACCCACCTCTCTAGAGTGGTTGTGAGAATTTAGTAAGAAAATACATGGAAAGAACTCAGGGGAGCAACTGGCACATAGTAAATGCTCAATTATTTTTAGCCATTATCAATATCATAATTATTAGAGTCATTTTACAGATAAGGAGACTGAGGTCTGAGAAGTAAAGTAACTTGTTCAAGGTCACACAAGTAAAAGGGAGCTGAGGAGTAATTCTAACCTAGGTCAGTGTGGCTGCAAAGCCTGTATCCTTTCCACTGAGGAACCCTGGCTCTTTCACTGCACAGCTATCATGTCTTTCAAAATCTACTGGTGACTGCTCCCTGGCCTTAAAGCCAAAGAAGTTTCCCAGCTGTTGGTGTGTGGGCACCAGACCAGCCGTGGATACAATCACTCTGAAAACTCGGAACATCTTAAGGCGCAAGCTGTTCACCTACGTTCAGTCAACCCAGCTCTTCGGGGCACGGAGTAAAATCAGATTTTATTTCTGGCTCTTTCAGTAGCTAGCTAGGTAAACGTGTGCAACTTATCCCACAACTTTGCACCTTTGTGAAGACATGTGTAAAACAAGGGGTTCTGAAGTACAGCATCATTGACTGAAAGTTACAACATGCCAGACACTACCTTATGACTGTTGCCTATTGTTGTTGTCGTTAGGTGCTGTCGAGTCGGTTCCGACTCATAGCGACCCCACGTACAACAGAACAAAACACTGCCCAGTCCTGCACCATGCCAATAATCGTTGTTTTTTGAGCCCACTGTTACAGCCACTGTGTCAATCTATCTCTTTTTCACTGACCCTGTATTTTACCAAGTATGTCTTTCTCCAGGGACTGATCCCTCCTGACAACATGTCCAAAGTATATAAGACGTAGTCTCGCCATCCTTGCCTCTAAGGAGCATTCTGGTTGTACTTCTTCCAAGACAGATCTGTTTGTTCTTTTGGCAGTCCATGGAAAATTCAATACTCTTCGCCAATACCACGATTCAAAGGCGTCAACTCTTCTTGCCCATTTATCCTTCCTAAAACCCTCTATGATTCCTCCCTTTATCAATCATAGAAAACTGAGGCTTGAAGGTTATTAAGGAATGTGCACACAACCCCATACCTAGTAGGTGGCTGGTCACGATTCAAATCCAGGTCTACATGACTCCAATTTTAATAAAATATGATGCAAAACCATCAACACATAATTACATTTAAGACCACTATGTTCATAGTTCTGATACACACAGCTATGAAGTATAATTTAAACAGACTATTCTTATTTGTAATTACAAAGAAGGTATTAATAAGCCAAAAAGGAAGGTGCTAATTTGGGAACATAGACCCAGCCCTGTATACCCTATGATTATAGATCTAAGCCCTTATAACATTAAAGCATAGATTCACTTAGGAAAAAAAACCAAACATACAAACAAACCACCACGCCATAATAGGCACCAAGATAAAGAAGATTATAAACTGCTTTGTCAAGAGGCAGGTTAGTAAACCGATTATTAGAGTTGCTCAGCTAAATGCTGCCAGCAGGGTTGGCCCCATTCGAAACACACAAAATACACTGACCCTCCCACACCTAAGGTGCCATCAGATGATGGCTCACACATGAAAGAGAGACATGATGTTTCCGCCATATATCAATGTGACTGGTTAACCTGCATAAGGACAGCATACCTACAAAGTCCTGGGCCTCAAAGAGATGCCTTTCCTATTAGAATCTGGAAATAAATGCAGGAACTTAACCTCACTCTTGGGTTTTACTTGAGCATCACCAGGAGCTTGTTATTACTGATTGCCATCTAGCGATTCCAACTCAAGGTGATCCCATGTGTGTCAGAGTAGAACTGTGCTCTATAGGGTTTGCAATGGCTGATTTTTTGGAAGTAAGTCACCAGGCCTTTCTTCCGAGGTGCCTCTGGGTGGACTTGAATCATCAACCTTTCAGTTAGCAGCCTTGTGTATTAACCACTTGCACCACCCAGGAATCCACCACCCAAGGATTCTGAAAGCTTGTTAAAAATGCAGAATCTCAAGACCCACCCAGGACCTATTGATTAGAATATAACAAGAAACCCATGTAATTAATACGTGCATTAAAGTTTGAGAAGTGTTGGTCTAGCAGAACTTTCTGCCATGACAATAATGTGCTATATCTATGCTGTCCAACACAGTAGCCACTAGTTACTTGTGGCTATTGAACGCTTGAAATGTGGCTAGTTCGAACGAGGAACTGATTTTTAACTTTATAAATTTTAATTGATTTCAATTTAAATGTAAACAGCCACACGACTTGTTACTGTCATTAAGTGCTATCAAATCAATTCTGACTTGTAGTGATCCCATGTGATGAAGGAGAACTACCCATAGGGCTTCCCAGGCTGTAACTGTTTTTTTGTTTTAATTGTGCCTCAGGTGAAAGTTTACAGCCCAAGTTAATTTCTCATACAAAAATTTATATACATATTGTTTTGTGACATTAGTTGCAATCCCCACAATGTGACAGCACACTCCTTTCCACCACGGGTTCCCTGTGTCCATTCAACCAGTTCCTGTCCCTTCCTGCCTTCTCATCCTGCCTCCGGACAGGAGCCACCCATTTGATCTTGTGTATCTGACTGAACTTAAAAAGCACACTCCTCCCATGTATTATTTTTGGTTTTATAGTCCTGTCTAATCTTTGTCTGAAGAGTGGGCTTTGGGAATAGTTTCAGTTCTGGGTTAACAGAGCATCCGGGGGCCATGGCTTCAGGGGTTCCTCAAGTCTCTGTCAGACCATTAAGTCTGGTCTTTTTAACTGAATTTGAGTTCTGCTCCACACTTGTCTCCCGCTCCTTCCAAGACTCTCTGTTGTGTTCCCTGTCAGGGTGGTCACTGGTGGCAGCCAGGCACCAGCTAGCTCTTCTGGTCTCAGGCTGGTAGAGTCTCTGGTTTATGTGGTCCTTTAGTCTCTTGGGCTAATATTGTCCTTGTGTCCTTAGTTTTCTTCATTCTCCTTTGCTCCAAGTGGGATGGGACCAATTGATGCATCTTAGATGGCTGCTTGCATTCGAGGCTATAATCTTTATGGAATCACATTGACAGGTCTTGCTCCCATGGAGCTACTGAATGGGTTCAAACCGGCAATCTTTAAGTTAGCAGCCGAGCACTTAACCATTTGCGCCACCAGGGCTCCTTCACATATGACTAGTGGCTGCCATATTGGAAAGGTAGAGGATATTTCTTAATTTATTAACCATATCCCTAGCAATTATTTAAGTTGTTTCCAATTTTTTGCTTATAACTAGTACTATGGCAAACATTATTGCTCATGTAGCTTTTTCTTCTTATTTTGTAGTATTTCCAGATCAAAGAGCATAAACATCACAAAGTCTCTTCATATGTGCTTCTGACCCATTGCCGACTATTACTTTAAGAGGTTCTACAAATTTATAGTGCTATTGCTATTTGAGTCAAATATCTTTTTTTTTCAAGTGCCATTTTGAGAAGATAAGAAGAAATACTATTTATTTTCAGAAACGGTGCTTATTTTCATACTTTAAGGATCCTTTTGGTAATCTTTTTCAAATTTCCTTCAAGAAAAAAAAAAAAGGATTGTGAACTCCTTAGGTAGGCACATTGATAAAACTTAGCAAGTGACATTTTGAAAACACTAATTTAACCAGCTCCAGTAAGAGACACAATAATTTTATATTAATCTATGGATAAGATTAAAAAGCTTACAGTATATGGTTTCAATGGAATAAGTATTATATATTTAAAATATCATACAGTCAATAACTGAATGTGTTCTAGCATGTTATACTTAACAGAATGATAAGTGTCCACTGCGTCTCGTGGAAATCAGCGAAGAAAAATGCAGAAATGCTTGGTCATACTAGAACACACTGCCTTAAGGGCCGGGTACAGCAAAGACAAGAGACAGGAAGGGGAAAGGTAAGGTTTCCTTTATCCGTGTGGGAGCCAAACCATGCTATTAAAAATAATGAAAATGCAAAAAACAAAAAAAACAAACCCAAGTCTTGCTAATACTTTTGACTTGTAATATATAGTTTAGCTTCTCCTAATTTTTTTTTTATCATGACAACATTTAAGGAAATAAAAAGTTCAGCTGTTACCCTGAGATACCCTTTAAACTTAGTACTGAAATGACATCTGGAGGTCACATTTCAGCTAAATAACAGGTAGGCTTATAAAATAAACAATATCACCAGTGAGTACTGAGTTCTGTTAACAAGTCAACTGTATGAGACTAAATGGTCAACATTTACCCCAAAGCAAAGATGGGGGGGGAAGCTAGATTAATGGAAACAGAACAACCAGAATGAAAATGAGAATGTTGACCCATGGTGAAAAATGTAACCAATGTCACTGAACAATATGTATAGAATTACTAAATGGAAATCTAATTTGCTGTGTAAACTTTCACCAAAAACACAATATTTAAAAATAAATAAAAGTAATGAGGGGAAAAAAGTTCAGATGTTTGAAATAACCTTGTTTCAAAAGCAAACAAAATCATTCTCTTGGATCTGGTATCTTGTACACAAATATTATATAAACTGAGATAAACTGACAGTCCATAAAAAACTAGTAGAATAGTTCCCACCCACTTTGCATTGTTTTCCTTTATGGGTGACATGGGAATTTCTGAGCTGTGGGCCAATATTTAAAAAAAAAAACTAAATTAAACATTACTGAGCTCCTCTCAAAAATCTGTACATGCCTAGTTAACAAAAATTATCAGAAATTGTATGCAATCTTAAAGCATAAAAAGGCACCCGACTTTTTCCTTTTGTGGAATTTGTGGTTTTCAGGAAATCCACATAGGGCACAGCACGGTAACAGACCTATAATCCACTAGGTGGCGCAGTGATGCAGAAATAAAAATAAAGGGAGAGAGCTGTTTCCTTCAAATTTAAAATCTTGAAACGTAACTTAGAGGAAATTAGAAATGGACTTTAACAATTACAATAACACTTCCCCATTAGAGCTTGTGTAAGGATGGTGGTAAATTTCCAAATAGAGGGGAAGTACAAAAAAAAAAAAAGAAATTACACTTTTAGTTGTCATCCGCTAAGATAAAACACACATGCACACATACACACACAACAGTGTAGTATAATCAGTCAACACCCTATGCAGTGCCTGCCCGTTGGTTTGGGTGCTGCGGGATACTCAGAAGCGTTTAAGCCACTTGGAGATTGGAAGACAGCAATTTCTATTTGTTGCTGGGCCTAATCGGTATGGCCATGCATAATTTCCAAGAGAAAGAGCTACAGGAGTTAGACAAAGTTTCGTGTAGAAGGTAGAATCCATGCTTTTATTCACTCAATAAATATTTATTACACACCTATTTTGTGTACCAGGCTCTGTACTGAGTGCCAGAGATTAAACGGAGAGTATAAGAAACATAGCTGCCGTCTTTATGGAGCTCACAGGCTAATGGGGATCAGTTGCAAATCAAGGAACCAGTCAACAGCCCAGCTACCATTACTGAACATTTTGATCAAAGATTCTATAGAAGAATCCTGATCAAAAAGGAAAAATGAAGAACAGAATTTCAAATTCTCATGGTATCCAGATGTTCTGGAGCCATAGAGGCTGGATGAACCCCTAAAACTATTGCCTTCTGATAATCTTTAACCTTAAACCAAAAAATATCCCAAGTCTTAGAACCAAACAATAGCTTAACTAGTAAAGAACGTCTGCCTTGACATCTGGGGTCTTCAAAGCTAGCGAGTGGCCATCTAAAACACATCAATTGGTCCCAACCCACCTGGAGTAAAGAAGAATGAAGAACACCAAAGACACAAGGAAAGTATTAGCCCAAGAGACAGAAAGGGCCACATAAATCAGAGATTGCATCAGACTGAGACCGGAAGAACTAGATGGTGCCTGGCTACCACCAATGACTGCGCTGACAGGGAACACAACAGACGGTCCTTGATGAAGCAGGAGAAAAGTGGGTTGCAGAACTCAAATTCTAGTAAAAAGACCAGACTTAATGGTTTGATTGAGACTGGAGGGACCCCAGAAGACATGGCCCCTGGACTCTCTGTTAGCCCAAAACTAAAACCATTCCCGAGGCCAACTCTTCACACAAAGATTAGACTGGACTATGGGACATAAAATGATACTCGTGAAGAGTGTGCTTCTTAGCTCAAGTAGATACATGAGACTAAATGGGCAGCTCCTGTCCAGAGGCGAGATGAGAAGGCAAGAGAGGGTCAGGAGCTGGCTGAATGGACACGAGAAATCAGGGTTGGAGAGGAGTGTGCTGTCACAGTATAGGCAGAGCAACTAGGGTCACATAACAATGTATGTATAAATTTTTGTATGAGAAACTAACTTGAATTGTAAACTTTCACTTAAAGTACAATAAAATAAAATAAAAAGAATGTCTGCCTTGAGCACTGGCTCTTTAAACAGGGCTTCCAACTTGTTCCTTCCGATTCAAATACCTGCTGAGAATTTGCATTTCTACCCCAGATACACTGAACGAGAATGTAAACGGTAACAAGATCCCCAGGTGATTCTTTACCTTTAATAAATTTTGAGAACCACTGCTCTACTAGTGGTTCTCAGAATGGGACCCTAAAGAGCAGTTATTAGCATCGCCCGCAAATTTGTTAGGATTGCAAATTCTCAGCAGGGGTTCGAACCAGAACCAGCCAGTTGGAAGCCCTGCTTCTAAGATCTATCTATATGGGATCAAAGTGACAACAGCAACTCAAAAGATTAGACAGGAACCTTCGGGACCAGTGAGTTTATGTTAACGGAAGAGGAAAAATTCAGAAATGGAGGGTGAGAATGGTTGTACAACTCAAAGAATGTAATCAATGTCACTAAATTGTACATGTAAAAACTGCTGAATTGGAGTATGTTTTTCTTGTGTATATTCTCAACAACAACAAAATAAATAATTTTTTTAAAAAAGGAACTAGTAAAATTCAAACTGTGATACATGCTATGAAGGGCCTAAAATAAGAGGAAAGGGTCTCATCAGGGAGGTCAGGGGAGAACTCCCTCTGAGTGACCCTGTGGAAGCAGGGAAAGCAGCCTACTCAAGGAAGGCCAGGGAGTAAGGAGAATATGGGGCCCATCGAGTCTGAGATAGGGGAGCCTGGGCTTCAGGAAGGATCTTGGTTTCCATCTAAGAATAAAATAAGTAAGTAGGAGGCAGATTAATGGCACAAGCAGTTTTGTATTTTTAGATAAACCAAAAACCCGTAGCTGTCGAATTGATTCTGACTCATAGTAACCCTACAGGACAGAGTAGAACTGCCCCATAGAGTTTCCAAGGCTGTAATCTTTACAGAAGCAGACTGCCACATCTTTATTCCATTCCCATGGAGCAGCTGGTGGGGTCAAACTGCCGAACTTTCTGTTAGCAGTTGAACACTTTAACCACTGCACCACCAGGGCTTCTCGTATTTTTAGGTACTTGAGTCCAATTTCCTCATTTTACTGATGAGCTGGGAAGAAATGTAAGCCTGGGTGGACAGCCTCAGCAGATTATTGGATACAGGAGGTGAGAGGGAAGAAAGGTAGACCCTGGTACTGAACTACACATGCAGTAAAGGCTTTCTCAGAGTCCCTGGTGGTGCAAACAGTAAGCATGCTCTACTGCTAACCAAAAGGTTGGCAGTTCGAGTCCACCCAGAGGAGACTTGGAAGAAAGGCCTGGTGATCTACTTCCAAAAAAGTCAGCCAATGAAAACCCTATGGAATACAGTTCTACTCTGACACACATGGAGTCACCGTATGTGATCGTTAAGGTTGCGTGTCAACTTGGCTGGGCCATGATTCTCAGTGGTTTGGCAGTTATGATGTAGTCTGGCAGTCATATAATGATGTGATCACCTCCATGATGAGATCTGATATAATATGATCACCTCCATCATGGGATCTGCTGTGAGTAGCCACTCAGCTCAAAGGGAGTTCCTTGGGCGTGCAGCATACATCCAATATAGGTGGACTTTCTGGCAAGGTTTGTGGGCTTTTGCTCACACTTGATCCTATATCTGGCTCCTGTTCATCTGACCTCTGGTTCTTGGGACTTGAGCCTAGCAGCTTACCTGCCATCTTGCCTACTGATCTTAGGATTCATTCGTCTTCACAGCCTGTGGGCCAGAGCCCTGCTGTCTGACCTGCCGATCTTGGGTTCGCCAGCCCCTGTAGCTACGTGAATCAGGAGAAGCCTCCAGCCTGACCCACAGACTTGGGACATTCCAGCCTCTACAACCACATGAGCCAGTTCCTTAATATAAATCTCTCTATATACATATTTATACGCTTTACTGGTTTTGCTTCTCTGGAGAACCCAGCCTAAGACACCATGAGTCAGAACTGACTCAATGGCATTGTTTGTTTTTTTTTAAAAAAAAAAAAGGCTTTCTCAGGCAAGGAGGCCAAGAGGCCTATCCAAGGTTCATGTTCCAGTCACGTTCCCCCTTTTACATAAGGAAAGATTAGCATGAAGTATAATTTGTAAGTCAGGATCCAAAGACACCTTTGCAGCACATTACTAAAGAACCAGTAAGAAACTGGTACTAGGGTGTCCAACAGAAATGTTTACTTGACATTCTGAGAAATGGATGCACACGCTAGAGTAAAACAAAGCACCGAGAGGACAACCTACACGACGAAGAGCTGTTCACGTGAACGTTAGCCAACAATAAAAACCAAAACCCGTCCATAGAAAGAAAATTCAGGCAAGGACTTCTACTGCATTTGCCAAGATGACTTGGGCTTTTGCTTCTCCTTGGGGTGCCTCTGGGTGGACTCAAACCTCCAACCTTTCTTTCGGTTAGTAGCTAAAGTGGGTTAACCATTTGCACCACCCAGGGACTCCTCAAGACTGGTTAAGACCCTGTATTCCGAGCATCTCAGGAGATAACACCCATCTCACAGGGTCATTGTGAGAATCGAGTAAGAATTTTATGTGGGAGTTTTTGGAAACTGTAAAGCCCCACACAAATGAGGGGTGTTACCAGTATTAATACAACCCCACTCCCAAAATGGCAAGAGTGGTATAAATTTAATATAAGATTTAAAAAATGAATTACATTCAGTCACTCAACAATTTAAGTATCCACTGTGCATCAGGCTTTGGAAACAAAGACCTGGTGACATAAGACACAGTCCCCACCCCCAAATGATGTTAGTTTTAGGATGTAAAAGGCCTGGGAATACACAGGAAATATTAACAGCCAATGTGCACAGGAGTAGGGTGTCAGGCACTAAACCCTTTTGCCCAACACTTTCCAAAGCTTCTCTGCTCGGCGTTTCTTTAAGACTTAGCACTCATGCCAGAGCTCTATTCTAATTATGAAGTTTCCCTCACAGGAAATAACCAACTGTTTGGAACTGAAATAGTCAACAACTTAACACAACAGTCCACGTCCCAAAGCTGGAATTCAGAGAAATAAGAACCCAGACAGAAATGTTTTTATTGTAGAGGGACATTGCAGTTTTATCGCCTTTTTATATCCCAAACGCAGAATGTGCCTTGAAGTACACTTTCCCCACATTTTCTTGTACTTATGTCACTGCTTAACCCTGAGGAAATCGACACTTGTAACTTCTCAAGTGGCCCCTGTTATCAGGTGACCTTCCTGGACTCAAACTAGGTGAGCTCAGGCCCACCCCTTCCCTGCTTTCGCTTTCCCACAGCCTAGAGGGATCACGGACAAGTGCCCTCATGCAGCTGGCATCTCGCTCACAAGTCAGCAGCCTGACACACCTATTGCCAGACCACATAAGAACAGGTGAGAAGCCTGCTTCTGGGAGGCCCCGACCCGAGACAGACATTTCAAACTAGAGCTCAGTGTCTTCATTTCATGGTGCTGCTGTAACAGAAATACCACAAGTGGGTAGCTTTAACAAGCAGAAATTTATTTTCTCACAGTTCAGAAGGCTAGAAGTCTGAATTCAGGGCATCTGCTCTAGGGGAAGGCTCGATCTTTCTCTGTTGATTCTGGGGGAAAATCCTTGTCTCAGTTTCTCTAGCTCCAGAGTTGCTCAGCTTCTTGGCAACCTCCATGTGGCATCTATCTTTGCCCCATTTGTGATTGCTTGTCTCTGTGCTTAATCTGCTCCTTTTGTAGCTCACAGAGTCAATAGTTTTAAGACACACCCTTCACTGATGTGGTCATGTTAACATAACAAAGAAAACCCTATTCCCAAATGGGGTCATATCCACAGGTATAGCGGTTAGGATTCCAACACATATTTTGGGGGAACACAATTCAAACCAAACAGTCAGCAAACCTTTTCTTTAAAAAGGCCAGATGGTACGTATTTTAGGCTTTGCAGGCCAAGAGGTAAAATTGAGATTACACAGGTACTTATGTAACTATTTAAAATGCAACCATGTGAAATAGAACAATTCTTAGTTTGCAGGCAGTTAAAAAAAAACAAAAACCTTCAGCTGGCTGTAGTTTGCCCACTTCTTGTCTAAACTCATACAAAATTTAGCAACAAAGGACTGAAGCGCAAGAAGTCTGCTCACCTAGGCACCGGTCCTCACCTGCAAGGTGCTCACACAGGTGCTGGCAGAGGCACAAACACTTGATTCTTGGTTTCCTTTTCCACTTCTATCTTCAACAACATAATTAGAATAGAGCCTTCAGTCACTATTTGGGGATAACTTTCTCCTAAGTGGTTTTGTTTGCTTGTTTTTCTTTTATCTTTTTTAGTTAATAAAGGGTAAATTCTTAGTAGGTTGTTGCTGTTTGGTGCCACTGAGTCAGTTTCAACTCATAGCAACCCTGTGTACGACAGAAGGAAACACTGCCCAGGCCTCCGCCATCCTCACGATCGTTGTTATGCTTGAGCCCACTGCTGCAGTCACTGTGTCAATCCATCTTGTTGAGGGTCTTCTTCTTTTTCACTGACCCTCTACCAAGCATGATGTCCTTCTCCAGGGACTGATCCCTCCTGATAACATGTCCAAAGTACTTGAGACGAAGTCTCACCATCCTTGCTTCTAAGGAGCATTCTGGCTGTACTTCTTCCAAGACAGATTTGTTCCACCACTTGTCTCTCAGTTTGTTGTACTGTGGTGACTTGTGTATTGCTGTGATGCTGGAAGCTATGCCACTGACATTTCAAATACCAGCAGGGTCACCCATGGTGGACAGGTTTCAGCAGAGTTCCAAACTAAGATAGACTAGGAAGAAGGACCTGGCAATCTACTTCTAAAAAAGTTGGCCAGAACACTGTCTGATATAGTGCCAGGAAGATGAGCCCCTCAGGGTGGAAGACACTAAAAATACGACTGAAGAAGAGCTGCCTCCTCAAAGTAGAGTCAACGTTAGTGACATGGATAGAGTAAAGCTTTCACGACCTTTATTTGCTGTGACTTCAAAATGAGAAGTAACAGCTGCAAACATCCATTAATAATCAGAACATGGAACGTACAAAGTATGAATCTAGGAAAATTGGAAGTCGTCAAGGATCAGTATCCTAGGCATCAGTGAGCTGAAATGGACTGGTACTGCCCATTTCGAATTAGACAATGATATAGTCTTAAGTGGGTACATAATCCAAAAGTTAGGTCAATCCAAAGTGAACTACACTTGGTTTGGGTAGCAACATAACTTCTCTGGTTATATTTTACCTAGACAAAAATTTGAAGTTGCTCACAATCTCCAATCACATTCTGTGGGGGAAGCCAGCCTAAGATCAAAACCTAACCTTAGGTAATCCTCAAAGTAGATAATTAACTATATTTGTTAGTATTATCAACACACATATTGGGCAAGATACTGTGTGAAGAACGGTGTTGGACATAGAGAAGTAAAAGCCTTTGTTCCTGCTCTCAAGCTGGGATACTGTCTGTATATCCTCACAAAAAGACAAAGAGAAAATGGTACCCACCACCCAAGGTGAACACTGCTTTAGGAGAAATTTTTTAAAGAGGGGATAAACACTGGAAGTTTCCACTGCTCACCATGAAGTCTGACTTAGAATCTGGTCAGAATCATCTATCCAACCTTTGTCTCTAAAATTCACAGCTGAGCTGAGACTGACACTCAACTTTTTTTTTTTTTTTTTTTTGAGTCCAATCTTCATTTATTCCCGATACTCCACATTTTAAGTAGTGACACAGCCCTAGACAGTCCATGGAAGCTCATCTAAACGACAAATTATTCTGGGTCCTGGGGGGAAGGGTGAGGAACCTTGGTGATGCAGTGGTTAAGTGCTCAGTTGCTAACCAAAAGGTTGGTGGTTCAAACCCACCAGCTGCTCCATGGGATAAAGATGTGCCAGCCTGCTTCCAAAAAGACAAGACAGCCTTGGAAACCCCATGGGGCAGTCTTATCCTGTCCTATAGGGTCGCTGTAAGTCAGAATAGACTCGAAGGCAAAAGGTTTTGTTTTGGTTTTAGGGGAAGGACCACGGGGTGAAGCAGGGAAAAAGAGACAACAGCACACTTAATAGGGTTCCAGAGTGAAGGCATAGAGAAACCAAGTTTGTACTTGGTGCCTTTCCAGCTCTTCTATTCCTTGGGTTAGTTTCTCTGGTTTTCAATGTCCTCCTCTCCTACCCTGTCCCCGTGCTAACACCTGGCACTCCACAATGTCTGCTCTATCACCAAAATGTTCTTGCTCCAAAATTCCCTCTCTATCCTTATCCCCAATCAAAACTCTCAATGTATCAATGCATACAGTCTCAGCTAGGTATTCAAAGAAAGCCAACTGGTCTACTTCACACTAAAGTGTGTGTCTGGTAGCCTAAACCTCTCAAAAGGTATTTGATGCTTTAAAAGATATACTTAGACCTACAGAAAATTTGTGATGGAATTCTGATCCCCAGTAGGCAAGCTACCAAACACAGCATTTCTCGGATGTTCTCTCTAATTCCACAACTCATGTGCTCTGTAGCCACAAGCTTTTCTTCACATTAATAACTTTTTTTGATTGATAACAGTCATTTCAGACTAGAGGCTGCTCTGGACTTAATGAAAGTATAATCTCACTTGACAAGATATAATACTTTTATGATAAAACTGTGGTTTTTAGCTATTTGTATCTATAACCTACTTCTCCATAAGACTGCGTCTTATTCATATTAGAATCTTTGGGATCTCATACAATGATGGGCACACAGAAGTCACTGATGAGTGAAAACACCTCCTAACAACATTGATATATATTGTTACTCATGATTCTGTGGGGGGGAAATTTAGCACACTTCCAGGGAAAATGTTTAAATTCCCAAAATCAACGCAGGGCCTTTAGCTTCTCCCCCTATTTCAGTCTGATTCTGAAAAGCAGAGGCTGGTGGAGTTGAAAGAACCTGCAGGTTTTGAATTAATTCTAAGAACCCTGGCTCAAATTCCCTCACTGTCACACAAGCTGTGTGACACTGGGCAAGTTACTTAACATTTCTGAACCTCAGTTTCCTCACATATAAAATAGGGTTAACACCTACCCCTGAGCTGGTTGGGAGAATTCAGTGAGGTTTGTACCCAGGGCCACGTGGCTTTCTTCCCTAACTTCACTAGGAAACATTAAGCAAAAACTGTCTCACAGCACACAGTAAAACTGACCACACCTTCTTTGTCTCCTGGGCTCCTTCATCATCAGTTTTACACAAAGATAGGGAGTTCCACCAAACACTTGGGAGCAAAGCTGGAGTGAGCCTGCCCCCAACACACCCATATTTGTAGAAATCAAGGACTCAGCCTCAGAGCTATTCAACAAGATCCATTATTGCATATTTCAGACGTCTGGCTCCAATAATGCAAAACTGCAGGTTCAAACAGTCGCCAAGCCACCTGAAAAGTGCTTCCCTGGGGGGCAGAGAATGTAGTAAGAAAGAGAGAAGACAGCTGCACCTACCACATCCCAGTCCTTTGTGACTTCAAAGCCAGCTGCCGTGGAGTCAATTCCAACTCACGGTCACCCCACGTGTATCAGAGTAGAACTGTGCTCCATAGGGTTTTCAGAGGCTGATTTTTTGGGAAGTAGATCGTCAGGCCTTTCTTCCGCGGTGCCTCTGGGTAGACTCAAACAGCCCAGTTTTCCAGTAGCAGCAGAGTGCATTAACCATTTGCACCACCCAGGGACTCCCTTTGGGACTTACCTCCTCTCTCCTCCGTTCAACCTCCCTTCGTTTACTAATAAACTATTATTCTAGACCCAGACCTAGCAGTGTTCTCAAGAGCTTACAATCAACTCCGTCTAATCTTAAAACTGATCTCCTGTCCTACAGTAGGCAGATTCCAAGCCTGTGAGTTCGGACTATCAATGAAAGGATAAATGCGCAGACTACTTGAGGGCATTTCTGCAGTTCACTGCTTCGAAGCGTTCCTTCTGATTAAGCTTTTTCCAATCAAAAAGCTTAAGTTGCTTCTTTCTCATAAAAATAATGGCGTATCTGTGTAGCAGACTTCACTCTCCTAGCCAACATATCCAAGTTGGAACAGGTGAAAAGAGACAGGCAGAAATGACAGCATCCCAGTTTCTATGACACTTCACTGCATAAATCATTATCCCAAATATAAAGCCAAAAGAACAAGTCTGGTAACTATCTGGAGTGATATGCCTCTGCTGGTTTTTTAGGACAGTTCATTGCAGGGATATAAGCCAATCAGGGCAACATTTATATTTAATCATCCAATCACACTCAAAGACAACTTAGAACAACAATGCAATTGTTACTTGGAATTTACTACTAAGCAAAGGAGATTTTTTCCTCCACATGAACGTAAGCACCCTCCTCTGCTATTCTATTAATAGGCAAGAGCTATTCTTTGAGGCAGTGCATACTGACTGCAAATGTTCTCTTGGTGGTAATAATAAACAGAAAAAAGTTTCTATTTATGTTTATGTTTCCATTTACGTTTCCTGGACAAAGTAAATCACCACCATGATACTTAGAAATTGGCAGTGCCTGAGCTAATTTTATTTTTAATCAAGTTCTGTTTCCCCACATTTTTTTCAGGGGAAAAACGCCCATGGAGAATTTTATCTTTAAAAAGCTGGTGACTAACCAATTCCTGACGGTGGGGAGGTACCAGGAGCTGAGGAGAGTGACGATGCAATCTGGCTGCCTTTCTTCATTCCCTAACTTTTGTGGAACATCAGTTCATGGAGAACTTAATTTTTTTTTTTTTTTTAAGTTTTTAAAGGATATTATCAAAGAAACAAAAATAAAGGCTGTATTTTAGAAAAATACACAAAGCAACCCCACACTTCCCTTCCTTTAATCTGTAGCATTTGATCTCTAGAATTTTCTTTCTACTTGCAGAAATATTTATGGATACCCGAACCAGAAATATATATTTACATCCAAACATTTCTGCCAAAGGAGTGAATTAGGTCAGTGCCCTTAAGAAGCTCCCCTTGAGCTTAATTTTCAATTCTGCAAACAGAGAAACTCTTTGTCTATTGTCTCAGCCACTGTAAACTGTTAGAACATCTTCTGTTAGCCCTGACTGGCTGGATAAGTCTGAAGAAAAAGATAAAGCAGGGGATTCTGTCAGTATACTTCTACCACAATCAAATTTAAGCAAATTTGCAAAGAGCCAGCTCACTCTAACTGCTAACCAGTCACTGAAAAGTTCATTGGTCTCACTTATCTTTGCACTTAGAATATTTGCTTTCCTTATTGCTTCATATTTCTCTGTAGGGAGTCTTCAGGAGTAGTACTAGAGATAGAAGCCTAAAACGTTAAATCAGTCGACCACTTGGCTCCTGTTTCTAGCTAACCACCTCAAAGCTATAAAAGTAAGGTCCCCAGGAAATAAAATAGGTCAGCGTTATGGGGAAAATTGCTTGTATGAGAGGGGAGATTCACAGACATTATAAAGTAAGAACAACTCAGTTCTTTCTACATGTGACATCATTCCAAACCAAAAACCAAACCCTCTGCCCTCGAGTTGATTCCGACGAACTGACCCATGAGGTTTCCAAAAAGTGGCTGGTGGATTCGAACTGCCTACCTTTTGGTTAGCAAGCCGAAGAGCTCTTAATCACTGCACCACCAGGGCTCCTGTGACATCATTAGAGGGGGAATTTTGCCAAAATTGATTCAAGATCTTTTAAACATTTTAAAAGCAACACACTGAAGAGAAGGACAGCACACACTACAGGGGAAGTCAGCACAACTGGACTAAACCAAAGCTAGGACGTTTCCTGAATACAACCAAACAATTTGAGGGACAGAGTAGCAGGGGTAGGGGTCTGAGGACCATGCTTTCAGGGGACATCCAGGTCAACTGGCATAACAAAGCTTATTAAGAAAATGTTCTGCAACCTACTTTGGTGAGTAGCGTCTATGGTCTTAAAAGCTTGCAAGCGGCCGTCTAAGATGCATCAATTGGTCCCAACCACCTGGAGTAAAGAAGAATGAAGAACACCAAAGACACAAGGAAAGTAGTAGCCCAAGAGACAGAAAGGGCCGCATAAACCAGAGACTTCATCAGCCTGAGACCAGAAGAACTAGATGGTGCCCAGCTGCCACCAATGACCACCCTCACAGGGAATACAACAGAGAGTCCCGGATGGAGCTGGAGAAAGGTTGGGTGCAGAACTCAAATTCTAGTAAGAAGACCACACTTAATGGTCTGACTGAGACTGGAGGAACCCTGGAAAGCATGGCCCCTGGATTCTCTATCAGCCCAGAACTAAAACAATGTCCGAGGCCAACTCTTCAGACAGGGATTGGACTGGACTTTGGGACATAAAGTGATACTCGTGAGGAGTGTGCCTCTTAGCTCAAGTAGATACAAGAGACTAAACAGACAGCTTCTGTCCAGGGGTGAGATGGGAAGGCAGAGAGGGTTAGGAGCTGGCTGAATGGACATGGGGAATCAGAGGTGGAAAGGGGGAGTATGCTGTCACAGTATGGGGAGAGCAATTAAGAGTCACATAACAAGGTATGTATAAATTTTTGTATGGGAAAAAATAAAAAAAAATTAAAGAAATAAAAGCAACACACTATAGTTCATATTTCATAAAATAAGCAGAAATAGAACAGGCACTGCTGCCAAATGTTTTGGAAGACTAGAGTGTACTGTCAGCATGAGATCTGAGGCACAAAACAGGATAAAAATCTAATCTCTTTCAATTTGGCAAAAGATAAAGGAAGTTAAAGACAGGGGGAAAAAGGGAACATCCTCTTTAGCCCATCTATAAACCAGTTTCATATATCACCTTTTATTTGTTCATTAAAAAGTAACAAATTAGACTGACTTCAAAAAGACAACACTTTAATTAAAGTTATACATCAAAGCAGCCGTCCTTAGAATGAAGTCACCTTTCAGCTTCTGTGCTAATTTGTAGGCTTGAGAATTCTAATTTCTTAAGCTTACTCATGTATTAAAAAGTACACAGAATCAAAGAGTAAGAAGACACTGTAGAGATTTTGCAGACAAACACCCTCATTTGTAGATGAAGAAACTGAAATCCAGAAGAGATGAAAAGGCTTTTCTTAATACAGTCCTCGTCCAGGCATTCAACATCTGCGTTGTAGGTATGTTACTGCAAAATCCCTGGATTAAGAAGGCTATCTCTTCCATCCTATTTTACTTTTAATTTAGTTTAAATTTTTAATTTCATGTTTAATTAGTTTACTTTGCTTATATGTGTTTGTAGGCAAAGCTGGTAGGGTTTTTAAATATTTATTAAATATACAGGGGGGCAGAGGCCTGTAACATCTGACTTGTTAATACGTCACGTAAGAGGAGCAGTCTTGGAAGAAGTACAGCCAGAATGCCCCTCAGAAGTGAGGATGGCGAGACTTTGTCTCTCGTACTTTGGACATGTTATCAGAAGTGACCAGTCCCAGGAGAAGGACATCATGCTTGGTAAAGTAGAGCGTCAGTGAAAGAGAAGAAGACCCTCAATGAGATGGACTGACACAGTGGCTGCAACAATGGGCTCAAGCATAACAACAATTGTGAGGATGGTGCAGGACCAGGCAGTGTTTCCTTCTGTTGTACACAGGGTCACTATGAGTCGAAATCGACTCAACGGCACCTAACAACAACGAGAGGAGCAGTAAACAGAAGACGACCTGGGCATATTTCTAGCTTTCAAGATACTTAAGGCACTAACTTAAGATGTAAAACTCCCAAGTTTCAGGAAAATTCCTAAAAAAAAAAAAACACCAAAAACTAAAAAAACAAGGCAGTCTTTTTCTGTGATCTAGCAGGAATGCTTTAGCCCCTGACTCCTGGGTTTTTTGGTTCCTGACCCAGTCCCTTCCCAAAGGCATCTACTCCCTTGAAATAAAATGTAAGGTTATAATACCTGCTCACAGCACAGTTTGCAACAATACTTGCACATCATGGTTCCTTGACCTTGGTTCTACCTTAAACGAAAACCAATTATGACTGCTACTTACCACCTAACAACCATCCTCCTCCCTTTCTCCCTCAGTGGCAGAATTCCAACTTTATTTGGGGAGGCACTGAACCCAGGAAAGAGACTACATTTCCCAGTCTCCCATACAAGCAGGTATGTGGAAGTGCTGTTCGGAACTTCTAGAACAGCTCCTTAAAAGCAGCACCCCTTCCTCTATCCTGCTGCCTGGAACTTGGCTGTGATGACTAGAGCTCCATCAGGCTCTTGGACCTATGAGAATGAGGGCAACTCCACAGGGATGTTGAATCTATGAGCTCCTGGTGCAGCCAGAGACCCTATAATTTCATGAAGCATCCACACCAGCCCTGGAATGCTGACCTCCAAACTTTTCCAGTGAGAGAAAAATAAACTTCTATTTTGTTTAAACCAAGTCTATATAACTATTGTAGCTGGGTCTCTGTTACAACACACCTCATCCTCATATAAACGAAGTTATACATTTTGTGTCTGGCTTCTTTCATTCAACATACACATTAACACTGAACTGGACTTGGCTGTTCCAGTTCATTGAATGAACTCAGATGGTATCTAATGTATCTGTACAGCCAAACTGGGTAGTATTAGTTGCAACTTCCCCATCTGTCAAGTCTACTTCCTACAACCCTTCCATCCTGTCCCTCTCTCACAGGTCCCAAGGAAAGGGCTCTACTGCTAGGAGGCCCACCTATCTTCTCTGCTCCAAACCCCATGCCGTCAGTAGGTTCACGGAAACCAGTGTCAGTTGCTGTCGATTCAATTCCAACCTGTGGCGACCTCATGTGTGTCAGAGTAGAACTGTGCCCCAAAGGGTCTTCAGTGGCTGAATTTTTGGAAGTAGACCTCCAGGCCTTTCTTCAGAGGAGCCTCTAGGTGGACTCGAACCTCCAACCTTTTGGCTAGCTGCCAAACTCATTAACCATTTGCACCACACAGGGATTCCCCTGGTTCAGTAAAAAAAAAAACTGTTGCCACTGAGCTGATTTCTACTCATAGCGACCTTATAGAACAGAGTGGAACTGCCCCCATAGGGTTCCAAGGAGCAGCTGGTAGATTCGAACTGCCGGCCTTTTGGTTAGCAGCCGAGCTCTTAACCTCTGCACCACCAGGGCTCCTGGTTCAGGGTAGAAGGGGTATAACAGTACTGTCCTCATTTGGAAGGGGAAATTCTCACTTTCCATAATCCTACAATGCTGGGGCTTTGGGGTGAAGAAGAACTTTTCAAAACTGAATGTATTTTTCCAGAGAAGCAATGTCTTAAACAGTAAGTAGATCTTACAGCAGCATCCACACTACAAACAGGTGACTAACATCACAGAACTGATTCTGAATGTGCCTTATGGAAATCAGTCTTATGACTGCAGCGGCATCGTGTCCTTTAGGAATAAAGATAATAATAAATGATAACCACTGCCATTTACTGAGCATCTCACGGCAACCCCAGGGGCATCTACGTCATCTGTTGTGTGTGGGCACCCAGCTTCCTTTACTCCCAGGGGCTGGAAGCCCCAGACTCCCTGACCAACAGCGTTCCACCAACAAAGTGCATGAGTATAAGATCTGCACGGATGAAGGAGAACAGGTGCCACTTGTCTTCCTCTTTCCTACTGCAGCAGTAGCAAGCAGAAGCTGGATGTCCCAGAGGTGAGCTTTTGCAGCTATCTTCAAGTTTCCTCCTTGCCCTTTCACCCGCCTCAGGGATGCAGAGGCTGAGAGGCCGGAAATTTCCAAAGGTCCTGGCTCTGCACGGCAGCAATTTTTTGCCTTTCTGTGGACTAAATGTAGAGCTAGTGTCGACCCTTGGCTGTCACTCTTCCAGCCTTTGCATCATTTTGGAAGCACCTAATTCTCTGTATTAAATCCCCTTCTCTTTGAAATAACTAGGATGAGGTCCATTTTCTTCACGGAACCCTGACTGATAATGCATATAATGCCCATTCTACAGTTGAGAAAACGGAACCTGAGAAAAGTAAATTCCTATGTTTTGAAGCAAGTAACTGGCCAGACAAAAGAATTCAAACCCAGGTCTACCCAACTTCAAAGCTAACTATGAAAATTAAACATATCCCTAACCCACGAGCCAGCAATCCTACTCCTAGGAATTTACACAAGAGAAATGGTGCGCATGTCCAAAAAACAATGCGCAGGCGATTTTTCATAGCGGCTTTATTCATAATACCGAAAACCGGAAACAACCGAAATACCTGTTAACAGGAGAATGGATAAGCAAACTGTGGTAAATTCATACAAGGGAATATGACTCAGCAATAAAAAAGAACTACTGAATCACACAACACCACGGATGAATCTCACAGAAGTAACGTTGAGTGAAAGAAGCCAGACACAAAATGTATGACTCCAGTTACATGAGGTTCAAGGTGAAGCAAAATATTCCAGGGTAACAGAAGTCGGGAGAGAAGTTACCTTGGAGATGGGGTGGTAATAGTTGAGAAGAGGCATGAGAGAACTTCTTAGGGTGATGGGAAGTTTTATTTCCTCATCTTGGTGGTAGTCACAAAGGTGGATACATTGATATAAAAAGTCATCCAGCTCCAGAACGAGATAGTACTGGTGGTTGTACAACACTGTGAATGTACTCAATGCCACTGAGTTGTCCACTTTAAAATGGTTAAAATGGTAAATCTATGTTATGTGTATTGTACATACATACACATATGTACCAAGGGTTTCCAAGGAGCGGCTGGTGGATTCGAACTGCCGACCTTTTGATTAGCAGCCAAGCTATTAACCTCTGCACCACCAGGGCTTCTGGTTCAGGGTAGGAGGGGTATAAGAGTACTGTCCTCATTTGGAAGGGGAAATTCTCACCTTCCATAATCATACAATGCTGGGGCTTTGGGGTAAAGAAGAACTTTTCAAAACTGAATGTATTTTTCCAAAGAAACAATGTCTTAAATAGCAGGTAGATCTTACAGCAGCATCCATACTACAAACAGGTGACTAAAGGTACCAGCTACCATCAAGTCAGCCCTGTCTCATGGTGATCCCATGTGTGTCAAAATGGAACTGTGCTCCATACAGTTTTCAATGGCTGATTTTTCACAAGTAGCTCATCTGCAGCCCTTTCTTCCAAGGTGCCTCTGGGCAGACTCACAGGGGTTAGCAGTCAAGCACGTTAACCGTTGGCATCACCCAAGGACTCCATGTGTATTTTACCACGATTAAAAAAAAAAAAAAAAGATTTATTAAGCTCTCTACTTGAGACTTGTGCATTTTACTGTATATAAACTATACTTCAATAAAATACCATAAAAATAATAACAAAAAAAGCTTTATCATGAGTAACTAGGCTCTGGAGGACAGAGGCTGGATACCACTGTTTCTATGGGAAAACTGTTTCAAGCAAAATGTTTGACCCTAACTCTTTGGTAAACTGAGTCTACCTTCCTGCTTCTTCCTGATTCAGCCACTCCCTAGAGTCATCTGCCAAAATGTGCACTTATGCAGTATAAGCAGACTAAATATTTCTCCCAGACCTTCAACTAAAATTCACGTTTAGGCTCTGCTAGAAAGAAGGCCACCGACACTCAAACTGAACTCTGGGCCTCTTCATTTCACCGTGCCGCCACTTGTCTGTTTTTAGACTCTAGCAATAACACCAGGAGGAAAAACACAAATGACTCCAGTTCCATTTCTGGAAAACTTCCACAGGTGTCGAAGATGCCATAAATCTCTCTCCCCTCTTAAAACTCACTCAGACACTAAACAGATGAAGCCCAAGGCAGGCAAAGCACTCGGCTGGAAAAACTCGGATGACAGCGAGTGATTCTGTATCAGCCAGGGAACACGGCAGTTTTACGACAGTAACCAGCGGGCTCATCTTCAGCACATTTGTGAAGAACAGAACAGAAAGCGCTCCCAGCTGCCAGCCTGCCTCCCCTTACACATTCATGCTACAGGCAATGTGGTTTGTGGAAGAGAAAAGACATGGGGAAGAGAAGGGGATGTTGGAGGCTTCCAGTATGCAGCTTTCACTGGGAAAGGTAGAAGGGAAGGAAAGGCCAATTCTCACTCAAGAAAACTCTTGTGGTTGTTGGCTTGGGCTACAGAGCAAGGAAGAGAATCCAGTACACACTGCGCTGGTACATTATTTAAGCCTCAACTGAATAATAGATCTTTCCATCACTTGACCAGCTAAGCAACGAGCAGCCACTCAGCTGTACTTGGGTACTCAGTTTGTCTTCTAGAAAAATGCCTTGCAGAGAGAACCCATTGGATCTCTCTTTTTTTTTTAAATAATATTTTATTGTGTTTAAGGTGAAAGTTTACAGAGCAAATTAGGTTCCCATTTAACAATTTCTATACAAAGTATTCAGTCTATTGGTTACAACGTGTCAGCGGTCTCATTGAGTCCGTTCTGGTCGTACCATTTCCAGTATAGGTAATCCCCGATTTATGACCTTCGAATTACGATGAATCATACTTATCACTGTCCGGTTGTTCTGGGTTTTTTTTGTTTTTGGTACATCTTATTATTAGTAATATGTACTACATACAATGGTGCAGCAGGTAATTGGCTGATGTCATCATATCTGTAAATTTAGAGGTAATGTTTCCAACCCCCAAAGGTAAACAAAGATCGGATTTATAAAGACACTGATAATAATAGGCAATAATAATGGGGGAAAAAAAATGAGGTATTCGACTTATGTCAGAACTGACTTAAGACAGAGTCGTTGAAATGGAACCCCATCATAAGCTGGGGACTACCTGTATTCTGGTTTCCCTGCCCCCTTAACTTCTCATCTTTGCTCTACTGTAATTTTTGACTATTTGGTCTCATATAGATGATTTTTTTGAAGGAGCTCATTACTCACAGGTGATAGTCTTTATATTATAAGCCAATCTGCTATTTAGCTAAAAACCAAAAAAAACCAAACCCATTGCCATCGAGTCAATTCCGACTCACAGTGACCCTATCGGACGAGTAATATCCGGTTTCCAAGGAGCGACTGATGGATTCAAACTGCGAACCTTTTGGTTAGCTGCCGTAGCTCTTAACCACTATGCCACCAGGGTTTCCATTTAGCTAAAGGACCTCTTTTTGAAAGAAAAACACACACAAGAGTAGTTTAAGGGATATAGAAACACTTTAAGATGACAAGAACAGAAATTATTTATGTCCAACACTCAGAACCTCAGAATCTTAAGCACCACAAATGTCTTCAGAGACTATCATACAGAACTATTCATTTCACAGATAAACTGAGAACTAGAGGGTTCCGTGACTTAACTAAAGTCACCCAGCCAATTAGCATATGGCTGGTGCCATGTCTATGCCACTACAGAAATGGTCTGTAATTCTACAATTTTTTTTTCCCTTACGGACAAACTATTACCCACTCCCTATATAAATGTCAGGAATCCACTATTCTAAATTCTTATTTCTTCAGTTCTTACTAGTGTATGCAAGAAGCCATCCCCAAATCAAACCAGTTCAATGTGGTAAATACTCAGCAAGGATGAGTCTGGTGGTTCTGGGGGTTACTAAGATGACTCAGACCAGGGAGGGGCTTGAGGCTGATGGGAAGTGACTACTGTGTAGTGGATATAATAAGGACTAAAATAAATACTGGTATGTGCATAATTCTAACCAGTCACAGGCAAGAGAGCCATTAATTCAGCCTGGGGTGAAGAAGTATGAAGGGGGAACCCGGCCACTAATAATGAGCTCACCAGGAAGTTCCTTCCAAAGGATTCACATTCTTTTCAGAAATAGCAATGTTTAGTTTTGTGAGTTAATTCCCTCAAATAATCTCATTTTGGTTTGTGAGATATATCTAGGAAATGTCTTCCACGCACTGAGTTTCCCAGCATACATTACTCCCCATCCCCGGATTGAGGGTCTCTGGCAGGCTCTGCCAAGCAAGGAATAAAAGCATCACAGCCTAGAACTCAGAACACTTCCTTTAACACTCATAATACATGGCTCTCAATGAATGGAAACAAACAGCTACAGTTGGAACATTATTTCCTCCTTCCATGAACAAAGATCCTAGAATCGATAAGTCCCAGAAGAGTTCACCAATTCCTACAGATGACTAAGCCAAGCACCAAATTCACTGCCATCAAGTCGATTCAGACTCATGGTGACCCCACATGTTACAGAGTAGAACTGGTTCACAGGGTTTTCTTGGCTGTAATCTTTATGGAAGCAGATAACCGGGCCTTTCTTCTGCAGCACCACTGGGTGGGTGTGAACCACCAACCTTTAGGTCAGTAGACAAGCTACTAATCTTCAACTCAAGCAACAAAATCTAGGGTATATGCATGTGTTCACTCACATCTATCAAAGGCTTTCCTTAATACAATGGCAAAGATGTAACTGAATTTTAATAATTACTCATTAATTATAATCTAGTAACTGGTACCTAGCAGCAACAATAACTATCTCAGTAAGTCTCCCTCACAATGTACTACATACATTCCCTCCAAACACCTCAGATGAGTCAATATTTCATGTACCTAGTTTCATGATAATACAGGGTGTCCATGAGGCACAGTATAATTAAAGGTTCAAAAGATAATGCCATTTTCCCCTGTGACCATGATGTATGTATTTTATATGGCTGATTACAGTCTACAATACAAATAATAATTATCATATTAATTCTGAAGTCTGTGTTTACATACATACAAAGGAAAACTTTAGTAAACATTTGTATTCAAGAATGTAACACAGGATCTTTGCCATGATTAATGGTATAATTAGAAATTATTTGATCAGCCCAGCTTCTTAAAACACAAGCAACTATTTTATTCACTGAGACTATCGTGAGTATGCTTTTACTACCCCCTCCACCATTGCCACCACCACCCCACACATACAGTACTATCAAGTTGGCCCCTGATTCATGCTGACCCTATATACAACGGGATGGGACCATTGTGATCCACAGGATTTTCACTGGTTGATTTTTAGAAGTAGATCACCAGACCTTCTTCTTACTCAGTCTTAGTCTGGAAGCTCCACTGAAACCTGTTCAGCATCACAGCAACATGCAAGCCTCCACAGATGGGTGGTGGCTGCGCTTGAGGTGTACTGGCTGGGAATCAGACTGGGATCTCCCACACGGAAGGTGAGAATTCTACACGGAACCACCACTGCCCTCATACATAACGTGATACTCGCTCCAGCCCACTACCATTGAGTCAATTCCGACGCAGAGCGACCCCATAGGGTTTCCAAGGCTGTAATCTTTACAAAAGTAGACTGCCACATCTTTCTCCCACAGAGCAGCTGATGGGTTCAAACCACTGACCTTTTGGTTAGCAGCCAAGTGCTTTAACCACAGCACTACCAGCGCTCCTGACATAATATATTAGGGGGAGGGAAACATAAATAGAAGCCACAATCCATGAATGTTCTAATTAGGCTAAATATTAGTCTTAAAGTTAAAGTAAACCTTCATTGTTACAAAATGTATCTTACTTTGGTCTACAATGTAAAATGGCATGTAAATGGTTAAGGAAATCTGCATTGTATTTTTAAGGTTAAAGAATTGACCTAACTTATCTGTCTGCAGAAGGACTAAACAAATATCTAAATTAATTTAAAATTATGTAAGTTACTAACTAAAGACTTGTGATTTCTCATAATCGGTGTGCACAATTGGTAGGAACAATTACGGATTTGGGTGACTGAAACAAAGTGTTTCCTATTCTCGTTTTTTATTCACCTGATGTCATGGACTGAATTACGTCCCCCAAAACATGTGTGTATCACTTTGGGCTGGGTCATGATTCCCAGTATTGCATGATTGTCTACCATTTTGTAATCTGATGTGATTTCCTTGTGTTGTAATCTCTCACCACTATGATGTAATAAAATGGATTACTATGATGTAATAAAATGGATTGGCGGCAGTTACCCTGTTGAGGTCTACAAGATTGCATAGTGTCTTAAGCCAATCTCTTTTGAGATACAAAAGAAAGAAGCGAGCAGAGACACATGGGAACCTCATCCCACCAAGAAAGCAGCACCAGGAGCAGAGTGCATCCTTTGGACCTGAGGTTCCTGTGCTAAGATGCTCCCAGACCAAGGGAAGACTGATCACAAGGACCTTCCTCCAGAGCCGACAGAGAGAGAGCCTTCCCCTGGAGCCAGTGCCTTGAATTTTGACTTGTAGCCTACTGGACTGTGAGAGAATAAACTTCTCTTTGTTAAAGCCATCCACTTGTGGTATTTCTGTTATAGCAGCGCTAGATGACTAAAACACCTACCGAACACGCATCTCGACTGCTTATCTTTCTAGGTCAAGAGAGGGTTACCTTTTTTCTACCTTAAGACTTCCAGTTCTGATGACATTCTTGTTAAAGCCCATTTTACAGGCCAATATAAGCTACATTAAAAAAAATTCCTCCAGCTGGCACTCTGTTTAAAAGGCTTTAAAAGGTTGAATGCATTTACATGTGAGGCTGTTCAGCTCTACATTCTTCAGCAGTGGATCATGAGCGAGAGTCCCTTGATAACAAAGTGCTGTCCCCCAGTAGTGCCAAAATATTTCCTTCCCTTTTCACTCCATCAGATCGCAAATGTCACACCAACGGACTTTTAAAACTGCAGAATGGTTCGAGTGAGGGTAGCAGAGGAAGGAACGAGAAATGGGCCAGACACTAGGAGCCTGGCAGATGCACTCTCTGCAGTACTAAGACAGCTGTGTGTACAAGAGCAAGATATACATGGTTAAGACACAAAGTCATCAAATTCACTTTCCTGGCTCTTCTGGACCATTCTATGTATGACTTTCCAGAAGATGAGGCCAAGACAGACATGGCATTCCCTAACTAAACGCCACACTCCTATTTTTAAACAGTATTTCCCAAATCTTAGCTTTCAAGGGTCACCTTTACAATTTTCTGCCTTATCCTCATACCAGTCATCCGATAATTTGCGTACTATTCTTTCTTAAAACAGACTCACCATTTTACTTAAATACTCACTTTCATCTCCTTCTAAGCAATAACATCTATGAAGCAAGTGGTTTAGCGTGCTGGCTTTATGTTTTCTATTCCTATTGTACAATATTCATAAATAGTAATTTAAAAACATAGAATGTCTCCCTCCCTGTGCCACCTGTAAGTCATTCTGTGTACCACACTTCAGATAACATTGTTTGGGGGATAGCAAAAAAAGGCAGAGAAAATTGATTAACTTATTAGGTATTTTTAATCTCTCTTCTGAGGCCACAGATCATTGAGGCTGATGATGGAGACACTGACAGACCAGTCACAGTCAAGTCGATTCCAACTCATGGCAACACCACATGTGTCAGAACTGTGCTCCACAGGGTTTTCGGCGGCTGGTTTTTCAGAAGTAGATCACCAGACTTTCTTCCAAGGTGCCTCCAACCTTTTGGTTAATAGCCAAATGTGTTAACTGTTTGCACCACCCAGGGATTCCAAGGAGGCACTTCAAAACCCGTTGCCATCAAGGCAATTCTGACTTGTAGTGACACTATAGGACAGAGCAGAACTGCCCCACAGGGTTTCCAAGGCTGTAATCTTTATGGGAGCAGACTGTCACATCTCTCTCCCACGGAGAGGCTGGTGAGTTTGAATCCGTTCGCAGCCGAGCGCTTTAACCACTGCACCACTAGAGCCCCTTATGGAAGCACCAGCCCCTTACGCTATGGACTAGATGGAGCCCTGGTGGCACAGTGGTTAAGCGTTCAGCTGCTAACCAAAGGGTTGGCAGTTTGAATCTACCAGCTGCTCCTTGGAAACCCTATGGGGCAGTTCTACCCTGTCTTATAGGGTCACTATGAGTCAGTATCCACTTGAGGGCTACAGGTTTGGTGTTTTGTTTTGTTTTTAAGTCCCTTAGAAAAACAGTCACCAATCAGGAAGCCATTGCCCCAGTCTATGCAGGGCATTCGGGGATTCTAGCCTTCAGGGGCCGAGTTCCCAGAAGGGAATTTCCTAATCAAACCGAAAAAGTGGGAGCAGACACTTTCCAACTTAGAACTCTGCCTCTTATGCAATAACGTAGGCAGTGTACAAGCTTAATTGACTACCTTCCCAGGTAACAGTCAAAACTGGAACAGCTACAGTAATTCTGGAAGTTGGGATTGAGTGTCTGAAAATTTTTTCTATTGCTACTTTTGTTGTTGTTAGGTGCTGTCAGGTCGATTTTGACTCATAGTGACGCCATGTGATAGAGCAGAGCTGTTTCGTAGGGTTTTCTAGGCTGTAATCCCTACAGGGGAGCCCTGGTGGCACAGTGGTTAGGAGTTCGACTGCTAACCGGAAGGCTGGCCGTTTGAATCCACCAGCCGCTCACAGAAACCTTATGCGGCAGTTCTACTCTGTCCTATAGAGTCTCTATGAGTCGGAATTGACTGGTTTAGTTTGGTTTTTGAATCTTTACAGGTCTTTCTCCCTGGGGCCCACTGGGTGGGTTCAAACTACCAGTCTTTCAGTTAGCAGCCAAGCACTTAACCCCTGTGCCTCCAGGGCTCATTATTGCTACTATATGGCCTTTAAAAAAAATTTTTTTATAGTAATTGCAGCTCAGGCCCTTATAAATTTGCTAGCTCTATGGGCTTCTGCCAAAAAGGATCATCACGAAAATTCCTGTAGAGGTGAAGTAGGTTCTAAATAGTTTTAGGGGAGATTTCTTTAACCTTAAAAAAATTCACATAAGCACTGATGGATGCATTTAAGCCCACTAAATAGACGTTAAATCTGAGTCCAAGTTTCTGACTCTGACCCTTAGATTTAGGATCAAGAGACCAGCTCATAGCTCAGTAAGACACCTGAGTAACCATTCTGCTTCCTCCCACCCATATCTGAGGCAGTCACACCCACATAGTTATCACACTCCAAATCACCTTCACGGGAAAACACCTCTCAACACCAGGACTGGCTTGTCTAAGGCCATTCCAGCCAGCAATGTTCAGACCCCTGCTTACTGTTTGGAGTCTAATCAGTGAGGCATTTTATTGGGAGTCAGCTCATAACCTAGATAAAATTAATCTGTAGCCACAGCTCCTTAATGGGATTTGTTCTAGGGATTAGGTAAGGAATTCCCTGACAGCTCGTATTCTCGGTTGAAGTATGTTGAAAGTTTCAGCAGTGATTACTAACTAACCTTTCCTAACTCTTCACTCCAACCTGGCTACACCCACACCTAAGGACACTCCCCAAACAAATCTGCAAGACCTTTTAAGCTATAGAATGTACTACCATACCTAGGACTAAAGTGGCCCCACATAGTTTCAAGAACGTATCTGTCTCCTAAAAATAAAACCTTCAATGGTATTATTTCTTAAGGAAAGAAAACCTGGCCAAACCGATGGTTACTGTAGGGATTGTCATTTTCCTTATGTTGAAAAAAAAAAAACCAGTTGCCACTGATTCTGACTCATGGTGTCCCCATCTGTTTCAGAGAAGAACTGCTGCATAGGGTTTTCAAAGGCTACGACCTTTCGGGAGCAGATTACCAGGGCTTTCTTCCAAGGCACCTCTGGGTGGATTCGAACTGCCAGTCTTTCAGTTATCCGAGTGTTTGACCATTTGCACCACCCAAAAAGTTCTCACACTCAGCCTTATTAATTCAATGGATTCTAGAGAAGATAAACGGTTGGCTGTGACCTTTTGTCAAAGTACAAAGAACTAGACCAAAAGTTAAATAAACAAAGGCAGAAATCATTGCAAATGGAGTTCCCTGGGAAAAATGTAAAAATTCATTGGTCTTAAGCCTATGAGTGCCTCAAAAAATAGTAATATTTATTAAGGGAGCTGGGGTGGGATAGGGTGTTTTCCGGGAAAATAGTTCACTTCTTTATAGGGCAAGTCAAGCCTAATAAACATTGGAGATTTCTATGATTTTTTTTTCCCTCAAATTCAAGTTCTCTTACTGGCTGGCATACAAGACCTTTCAAGAGAGTATGATCAGCTTTCTCTCTCCCTTAGCTTTCTTCCTTGACACTTATCTGGTGCCTCCTACCTGTACTTCCAGATCCCACCTCCCTTAAATAATCCAGGTCCTGGCACTTAGCGTTTTCAGTACCTATTTTGGAATATACTACTTACTAGCTACCATTTACTTAGCACATACTACATGCCTGGCACTCTATGTCATCTTACTCAGCCCTATGAGGTGGATGTGTTATCAGCCCCGTTTTCAATGGTGGCTTACTCTGTGAGATACCTGTTCAAATGCCCTTTTCTCTCAACAGGCAAGAATCCCTGAAGGAAGTGGTATAGGACAATCCCACCGTTTGTTGTATTTCCCTCATAGCAAAAGAGTCTAAAACATAAAGTCTAAAATTTTCAGGACTCTTGAAGGCAGAAATTGAGTCTTGTTACATCCCTGTGTCCCTCACAGTGACAGGCATACATTAGCTGGATGTTACTGAAAAAGTTCTGTCATTAATCCCTATGCAGCATCATTTTGGTGGGGGGGCGGGGGTGGAATTCCCCTGCATCAGTCTCTGGAAGCACCTCCAAGAAACCTCAAGAAATACCTCAAAAGCCATTGTTTCTTAGTAAAGCACTTCCCTCCCCCCAGAGAAGGGAAGCTACAGCACATGTCTACATTTCTAATTGCACTCACCAGATTCTGCCTCCTATCTTCATTATCTGCGTGCTTCCCCGTGTGGTAGAAGCTTTCTTACCCATCTTTGTATTCACTGAAGTAGTTGTTCACAAAAATTTATTGAACAGTCAAATTTCATCCTCTTAGGATATTAATGGTACTTTTTGCTACAAATGCAATCAAAAACCAATTGCCATCCAGCTGATTTCAATTCATGGCAACCTCATGTGTGTCAGAGTAGAACTGTGCTCCACAGGGTTTTCAAAGGCTGATTTCTTTGGAAGCAGATCACCAGGCCTTTCTTCCAATGTGCCTGTGGGTAGCTTAGAACTTCCAACCTTTCAGTTAGCAGTCCCGAGCGTGTTAACCACTGCTCCACCCAGCGACTCCATAAATGCCATTACTACTACTCATTTTCACTTAAAAGAACAATCTCTTTCCCAGGTGTACCTAATAGAAGTTACCTAACCAACTGTCTTTCAGGATTAATACCGACAAAAACAGACTTGTTCTCCCAAAGTGACTGTAGACCCAACCCAGCACAGGCCACCTAAAGATCTGAAGAAAGGGGCCTCTTTCACCTCTGTTGGGATTCCTGGGCTAAGGGAAAGAGAATGCAATTGCAGGGCAGTTTCTATGATGGGATGACTCTCTGCTGGGAACTTCGGGAAACCACAACCATTACGGGGGCCAGACAGCTGCCAGACAAGGAGCTCTGCCTAAGAATAAGTAGTGAAGCTAAAATAGAGGTAGGAGGCTGTCTTCCATTACTAAGCCCTGGAGTATTCACTCCCAAGTTCATCCACATTTCAAGACTGTTAAAACCTTGTAGTTGAAACCCCTGATTATTTATAACTTAAAATAAACTACTGTGTAAAAGCAGAAACTTGACAAATGAAGACATAAAATAAGCCAAACTGGTGACAGGTAAAATACCAGGGAACAAAGCATTCATCACTCCTTTTTCGTGGCTCCTTCCAAAACCCCATCTCCATTCCCTACTGAAAATAACGTTTATTCATTTGGCAGAGCGCAGGGTATGCACGGGTTTAATTGTGTTTACTTACTAATCTGTAGTGAACAATTTCACATGGGTTCACAACTGGCACAAAGAAGTGCCTCCAAGGTAGCAGAGATTCAGGGCCTTGTGTTCAAGACAGCTTCCCCTACTTGGGCTACAGAGAGCGAGAAAACGGCAGGGAGCCCAGAAGGCCACTAGCCATTTCCCCCGTACGGTGCAATCTCCCAAGGTGGGAGAATCCTAGTTGCCTTCAGCGCATCAGAAAACAACTTCAAGGAAGCCTGCGAGCAAAGCCCACAACTCGCTCCCCTTCTCAGGACCCTTCTCCCCGCCCCGCGAGCAGGCACTCACCGGGAGCCAACCTGACAGCTCCCGCCGGGGTGGGAACACCCGATCTCTTCGCACTGACATCTCCGACGCGGGTCCGCGTAGGACAGCCGGTCCCGCTCCCCGTCCGCGCGGCGGGACAGTCCTCTGACCTACAGCCCCAAGCCGCTGGGGTGCCGACCCACGGGGACCCACCCCTTTGTCCCTCCTCCCGCGGCGGCGTCGGCCCGCCCCTGCCCGAGCTCAGCGCCCGCCCGCCGGCCCGGGAAACTCTCAAATGGGCCGCTACCACCCCCGGGTGGGCCGGGGGGAGCGCTCCCGGAGCCGCGCCCCCAGGACCCCGCGGCCGGCCGCGTCGCGCGTGACTCTTGGCAGGGATGGGAAGAGCCGACGGCGGAAGGGGGACCCCAAGGCTCAAGCGTCCGGTGGACCCCACGCCCGCAACCCTCCCCACCCCCGGCGGGCCGGATGGTTCGCTCCGCGGCGCGCACTGGGGCCGGCAGGTCCTGCTAAGGGAAGCGCTGCACATTTTTAGCTCAGGACTGAGCCCGGGGATGCTGGCCTGTTGTTCCGCGGACTTTTTCGTTTGAAGTCGCGTAGGTATCCTGTAGGGACACTTTTTGGAGAGGTTTTTAGAATGTCTCACAGGCAGCGCTTAAGTTCCCTTCGGAAAATAAAGAACCGAGAAAACCCCAAAGTCTTCTGTCCTGATGCCTACAGAGGCCTGCCCAGCCAGCTAACAATACAGCGTTGAACCCCCACAATTTCTCAGCTCAACAACTGCTTACCCGAGTTCCCAGGGTATAAAATGTACATGTTAAATAGTAAAACACGGCTTTTCTGCAGAACATACTCCAAGTTTATCTCTTGGGCACTTTTCCAACAACTCCTATAAAGATTGAAACTCCTATCATACATCAGCTTTTAAAAGACCACCAGGAAGTCATAAATGCGTATCCGATAGGATTCTTCTAATTCACCTCAATATTATTTATTAGAGTCCTCTGTGTACGAAGAGTTGTGCAAGGTCAGTAAAAGTTTCCTTATTGTTGTTGTTAGTTGCCACTGAGTTGATTACAACTCTTGGCAACCCCATGTGTGCAGAGTAGAACTGCTCCATAGGGTTTTCAAGGCTGTGACCTTTTAGAAGCAGGTCCCTAGGCCTGTCTTCTGAGGCACCCCTGGGTGGGTTGAACTGCCAACCTCTAGACTAGTAGTTGAGAAGTGTGTAACTGTGCCTCCCAGAGAATCATTTCCTTATTTGAGAAGCATATAAATTATTTGGAGAATCAAAACAGGTACCCAACCAAACCCACTGCGCTCGAGTCGATTCTGACTCATAGTGACCCCATAGGGTTTCCAAGGCTGTAAATCTGTACAGAAGCAGACTGCCACATCTTTCTCCAGCACACCTTCTGGTGGTTTTGAACCGCTGGCCACCAGGGCTCCTTAAAACAGGTACACTGATTAAAAATATAACTTTATCTTTGAAATCTAAGGAAACCATGTTGTAAGAGAAAAATGCATCCCACTCTGCTCTTCCCTTAGGTTGAAAAGCAAACCTCAGCCTAGGTTCACAAGTAGAAGGTAAAAGGTCTGATCCACCCCTCTGACAAGATACAGATGTTGGGCTCACTCCCTGAAAAGTTGCTTCACTTCCTGCCTAATCAAAACGAGTTTGGCAGATGATGTGGAAAAACAAGTCCAGCAAATGCCGCTCTGAAAGTGTTATGCTTCTGGCCTCCTTTGGAGTAGCCAAATAAAAAGCACTGTATGTAACATTCCCCACTTCAAGTCTCCAGACTTAGACATTTTGGTTGTATACCTGCTGTAAGGTGTTACTCTCCTGATCTAAGCACCTATTTTAAAAAATCTGTTTCCTAAATTAGGTACTGCTGACTAATAATGATCGCGTTTGTGAACTGGTCATACCTCAGTTAGGTAAGCTTATACCACCAGCATTTTAAAAGGCAGAAAGGAATCCAGAATGTAGCAATTACATCAGCTGAATGATTCCCTTTTTCTCTAGAGCTACATTAACCAATATAATAACCACCTGTCACATGTGGGTATTTACATTTAAACTTAAAATAATCAAAATTAAGGAAAATTAAAAATTCAGTTCTCCATAGTTTATAAAGAAAATGTTCTACATCCTACTTTCATGAGTAGCGTCTGGGGTCTTAAAAGCTTCTGAGCGGCCGTCTAAGTATACTCCACTGGTCCCACCCCATCGGGAGCAAGGGAGAATGAAGAAAACGAAAGACACAAGGAAAAGATTAATCCAAAGGACTAATAGACCAGAACTACCAGCCTCTACCAGACTGAGACCAGCACAGCTAGATGCTGCCTGTCTACCACCACCGATTGCTCTGACAGGGATCACAATAGAGGGTCCCTGAGCTGGAGAAAATGTGGAACAAAATTCTAACTCACAAAAAAAGAAAAAAAAAAAAAAACAGACTTACTGGTCTGAAAGAGACTGGAGAAACCCCAAGAGTATGGCCCTCCAATACCCTTATAGCTCAGTAATGAAGTCACTTCTGAGGTTCACCCTTCAGCCAAAGATTAGACAGGCCCGTAAAACAAAACGAGACTAAATGGGCACACCAGCTCAGGGGCAAGGACGAGAAGGCAGGAGGGGACAGGAGAGCTGGTAATGGAGATCCCACGGTTGAGAAGGGGAGAGTGTTGACATGTCATGAGGTTGGCAGCCAGTGTCAGAAAACAGTATGTGTATTGTTCAGTGAGAAATTAATTTGCTCTATAAACCTTCATCTAAAGTACAATAATAAAAAAAAAAGAACTGAAAGGATATGTCCATACAAAGACTTATGCACAAATACTTACAGCTACTTTGTAATAACCAAAATCTGAAAAATGCCCATTAAAAAAAAAATTTAGTTCCTCAGTCACACTAACCACATCTCAAGTGCTCAATAGCCACATGCACCTAGTGGCTACCATATTGGACAGTGTACATATAGGACATTTCTGTCACTGCGGAAGTACTACTGGTCTATACTGCTCCAAATGATGAAATACTTACATACTAGAAATACCATTCTGTTGGCACACTGCCTGACATATAGTAAGCACTCAAATGGTTGTTGACAAAAATGACTAAATGGATACACTTGCATTGCTGGTGGCTGTATAAATCAATACAACTCTTTGGAGATGCAATTTATTAGTATCTATTTTTCACATGTGGAGTTGCACATTTTAATTCCACTCCTTGAATCGGTTTATCCAAAAAACTTCAATCCAACAAAGAGCCCTGGTGGCGCAGTGGTTAAGCACTTGGCTGCTAACTGAAAGTTTGGTGGTTTGAACCCACCAGCCACTCTGCAGGAGAAAGATGCAACAGTCTGCTTCTATAAAGAGTACAGCCTTGAAAACCCTATGGGACAGTTCTCTTCTGTCCTACAGGGTCACTGTGGGTTTGATTTGAGTGGTTCAGTCCAACAAGTACTTGGGAAGCACCTTCTGTCAAGCCATAGATCTCTTGATAAAAGACTCTCACCTCAGGGAGCTCAGTCTATTATAGTAGTAAATCAATCAAGTAAATAACGAGAAACTGTACGTGCAGAGATTCCTGACAGGCTCAGGATGCTCTGGGTGCTCTCAGGAGGGCTTCTCACCCAAGCTAGAAGGATGGGGTTTAGGGAAGGCTTTCCAGAGACCGGGGGTGGGGGAAGGGAGGAGAGCATGGCTTAAGCATCCTAAAGAAGTTGTAGGAATGAGTTTGTGAGACAAAAAGGGAGAAAAGCTTTCCAGGTGAAGATAATAACATGGAGAAACGAGGAATGAAGAGACCATAGGCCTAAGGGTGACGGAAAAATCTGGAAACTGATAAGGGTGATGCCTGAACAACACGATGAACATAACATCACTGAACTGTACGTGTGGAGATTGTTGAAATGGCAAATGTTTTGTTACCTATATATTTAGCACAATTAAAAAAAAAAACGAGTGAAAGACCACAAGCTTGCTCTTGAGGTGGCAGGAGGAGAGGTTGCCCAGGCAAGCCAGAGCCATGCCCTGAACACAGCAGACGTGGGATTAGATTGGCATTTTATAAAGGTCACTCCGTCTGCTTCGCGGAAGATGGGTTTGATGGTAATGGTGGGGGGTTATTTAGTAAGAATGACAAGACCAGCAAAAAATGCATTGTTGTGGGAGTACAGGTGAGAGATGATGTAGCTATGAAGTTTGGCACCGTGAGACAACAGGGAGCCGATTCAAGAGCAATGAAGGAAGTGGGATCAGCAGGGCTGGATGACTACCTGATTGGATACAGGGGCAGGGAAGAGGGAAGTGAGTCTAAGATGACTCTCAGGTTTCTGGATTGCTTGACTAAGGAGATGACAGTGCCTTTGACCAAAATAGAGAACATAAGTGTAGGAGCAGATCTTGGGAGGGGCTTGAGGAAAGATGATAAATTTAGTTATGGACTGATTTTTAAGGGCCTGTGCATCCAGGTAGAAATGTTTCATAATTTAAGAAGTGCCTACTACGTGCTCAGATGAGGCATTGGTGGTCCAGTCGTAGACTTCTTGCCTTCAGTGCAGGAAACCCAGGTTCGATTCCTGGCAAGTGGGCCTCATGCACAGCTACCACCCGTCTGTCAGTGGAGGCTTGCGTATTGCTACAGTGTTGAATAGGTTTCAGTGGATCTTCCAGACTAAGACAGACTAGGAAGAAAGGCCTGGCAATCTACTTCTAAAAATCAACCTATGAAAACCCTATGAATCACAACAGTCTGATCCACAACCAATCATGGGAATGGCACAGGACTCAACAGCATTTTGTTCCGTTTTGCATGGGGTCACCATGAGTCAGAGGCTGATTTGATGGCAGCTAATAACTATGTTGATGAGTATTTGGGTAGAGAGATTTGGGATGAAAGAAGGGGTTAGGGAATCATCAGTGTATTATGAAACTGGAAACCATGGCAGGTGGTGAGACTCTCCACAGACATGATGCCAAGCGAGGCAAGAGAAGACTAAGGAGAGGACCCAATACCAATATTTAGGAGGCAAGCTCAAATTTCCAGAACGGAGACCAAAGAGGAACCTCTAGAAAGAGAAGAAAAAACCTTCCGGAGAAGAGTATCCAAAAAGGGAAGAACGAATTTCAAGAAGGGGCGAGGGGCCAATAGCTTGGAACTTTGGAGAAGCCAATTAAGGATAAGAACTGAAGATGCTCACGAAGTAGAGGACCACTGCTTATCTTGGCGAGGGCTGTTTCAATGGAATGATGAGACCGGAGGTTAGAGTACTGCATGCCTATTTACAATAATGAAAGATGGAAACCACCAATGTCCAGTAATAAAGGGCTATTAAATTACAGTCAGTCGACTTAATTGGCCTATCAAGGCATAATCTAAAATTATAATAAGGAAGTCTACATAGGTCTTGAAGTTTTACCCTTATATTTTTGTCTGAGAGTTTAACGGTTTTAGTTCTTATGTTTAGGTCACGAATCCATTTTGAGTTCACTTTCATATACGGTATGACATACGGGTCCAACTTCATCTTTTGCAAGTAGAGATCCTGTTGTCCCAGCCCCATTTATTGAGAGATCATTCTTTCCTCATTGAATGGACTAGGCACCATTGTGAAAAATCAACTGACTGAATTGTGCATGTGGAAATTGTTGAGGTGGAATATATTTTATATATATTTTCACCACAATAAAAAAAGAAAAAAATCAATTGTATAGATGTATTGGGTTTATTTCTGAATTCTCGATTCTTTTCCATTGTGAACCTTGGGAGTGACTTCACCACTGAGCTAAAAGGGTGTCCAGGGGCCATACTCTCGGCGTTTCTCCAGTCTCTGTCAGGCCAGTAAATCTGGTCTTTTTTGTGTATGTTAGAATTTTGTTCTACGTCCTTCTCCAGCTCTGTCCAGAACCCTCTGTTGTGATCCCTGTCAGAGCAGTCAGTGGTGGTAGCCGGGCACCATCTAGCTGTACTGGACTCAG
>NW_004443974.1:17678027-17698411 GCF_000243295.1 Trichechus manatus latirostris | reverse complement strand
CTGTTCTCTTCATTCTCCCTTGCTCCCAAAAGGGTGAGACCAGTGGAGTACCTTGGAGGGCTGCTACTGGCTCTTAAGACCCCACACGCTACTCACTAAGGTAGAATGCATAATGTCGTCTTTATAAACTGTGTTACGCCGGTTGAGCTGGATGTTCCCCCAGACCATGGTTCCCACAGCCCTCCACCCAAGCCATTCAGTCCCTCAGGGAGTTTGGATGTGTCTATGGAGCTTCCATGACCTTTCCTTGGACAAGCTGTACTGGCTTCCCCAGTATTGCGTACTGTCTTACCCTTCACCAAAGTTACAACTTACCTATTGTCTCTTTAGTATTTCCCCCCACCCCTCACATCCCTTGTAACCAAAAAAGATTGTTACTTTTTGTGTGTTAACATTTTCATGAGTTTTTAGAGTAGAGGTCTTATACGATATTTGTTCTTTTGTGATTGACTTATTTCACTCAGCATAATTGGCAAATATTTTGTTGTGTGTTTTTATTACAATTAAAAAGAAAAAAAAAATGCCCTGATGTCACTAGTAAGGGAGGGAATCGAAGGTAAGGGAGGCCCAGGGGACTGCCCTCATGAGATACACAGTACTCCAGGGAAACTGGAGAGCCTCTGGCAATGCCTGAATCACTTAAAAAGAATTATCACCAGAATTCTCTATCCCTAAGAATTCAGTATCCCTGATCGACACAGATTACTGTTGAAGAGTCTCCTAGATTCTCAAAGAATGTTCAGATCTGAAAGAGCCTTAGAGAAAAGCTGCCGACAGAAACTGTTCCAGAGGCAGCCATGCAAATCAGCTCGGGTCTCTTTTGTGTGTGTGTGTGTGTGTAACTACTATTTATTTTTATTTTTTATTGTACTTTAGATGAAGGTTTACAGAACAAACTAGCTTCTCATTAAACAATTAGTACACATATTGTTTTGTGACATTGGTTGCCAACCCCATGACATGTCAACACTCTCCCCCTCTCCACCTTGGGTTCCCATTACCAGCTTTCCTGCTCCCTCCTGCCTTCTCATCCTTGCCTCTGGGCTGGGGTGCCCATTTAGTCTCGTTTTGTTTTATGGGCCTGTCTAATCTTTGGCTGAAGAGTGAACCTCAGGAGTGATTTCATTACTGAGCTATAAGGGCGTCTGGAGGCCATACTTTCAGGGTTTCTCCAGTCTCTGTCAGACCAGTAAGTCTGGTCTTTTTTATTTTTTGGTGAGTTAGAATTTTGTTCTACATTTTTCTCCAGCTCTGTCTGGAACCCTCTATTGTGATCCCTGTCAAAGCAGTCGGTGGTAGTAGCCAGGCAGCATCTAGTTGTGCTGGACTCAGTCTGGTGGAGGCTGTGGTAGTTGTGGTCCATTAGTCATTTGGACTAATCGTTCCCTTGTGTCTTTGGTTTTCTTCATTCTCCCTTGCTCCAGATGGGGTGAGACCAGTGGAGTATCTCAGATGGCTGCTCAGAAGCTTTTAAGACCCCAAACATTACTCACCAAAGTAGAATGTAGGACATTTTCTTTATAAACTATGTTATGCCAACTGAGCTAGATGCTCCCCATAGCTCAGCCTCTTAAAACAAAGGAAGCTGGACTTGGAAAGGGCACTTTCAGGAGACTTTCAATAAAAATTGAAAATGTGGCTCATAACGCTTATAGTTCTATAGGACAGCGTCCTCAATTTCTCTGATCATGAAAATCACCTGGGGCACTTGTTAACAACTGAGCATCCCAGGTCCCTCCCAGGAGATTCTGATTCAGTGGGTCTGAGAAGGGGTCTGGCGAATTTATGTTTTTAGCATGCACCCCCAGGTGATTCTCACCATAAAGGAGGTTTGGGAAATTCTACTAGATGGGCATTGTTACAATCCTCTAATACAACGCAGAAAGATGACAACTTTGAAGGCAGGTAGAACATTTTGTAGGTCAAAAAATAATAATTCTCCATTTGCAAAATGTTGCCTTTGGTTTACAAAAGCAAAGTTCTGGTCTTAGGATTCTTTTTGCTATGTTTATTGACATATATGTGTGTATATACCCACACATGCATATACATTTGAGTTTCAGTTATTTTTATAAAAATGATAGCTGTTTATTTACACAACCACTGAGTAGATCACAAAAAAGAAGTAAATGCAATTGAAATGTCGCCATCCAGAGCCATCTATTGTCAGTAATTGGATGAGCATCCTTCCAAGTGTTTCTATGCACAGATAAGCAGGCAAGATACAACTGTATACACCTGGGGTTATACTAAGCCAAAAAACCAAATCAAACCCATTGCCATCGAGTTGATTCCGACTCATAGCAACCCTACAGGACAGAATAGAACTGCCCCGTAGGGTTTACCAAGGAGCAGTTAGGTGGATTCAAACTGCCGACCTTCTGGTTAGTAGCCAAGCTCTTAACCACTTCACCACCAGGAATCTGGGGTTATACAAGACCTGATCTTTTGCAACATAACCGTTAAGGGGTTGGCTGCTAATGGAAAGGCTGGAGTTTTAGAACTCACCCAGCGGCTCCACAGGAGAAAAAACTGGCGATCTGCTTCCGTAAAGACTACAGCCAAGAAAACCCTATGGGGCAATTCTATTCTGTCACATGGAGTCGCTATGAGTCAGAATCAATACAACAGCTCCCAGCAACAGTAATTCCCACATAAGAATATGGCTTATCTTTTCATAGCAATATACATTTATATCATCATTTCTGTAGTTATGTAATATTCCATTTGTATGAATATACCATAATTTGCTGAACAAATGCTTCTTTTTAAAGATTTTGAAATTAGTATGTTGTTGTTGTTACCTGTGCACAAGTTGGCCCCCAATTCATGGGGACCCCATGCACAATGTGCCCAGTTCTGCTCCATCCGCACCATAGGCTGCAGATCTGAACATTGTAATCTATATGGTTTTCATTGGCTGATTTTCAGAAGTAGATCTCCAGGCCTTTCTTCCTAGCCTATCTTAGTCTGGAAGCTCCACTGAAACCTGTTCGGCATCACAGCAACACTGACAGACAGTGGTGGCTGCACGTGAGGTGTACTGGCCAAAGAGTTGAACCTGAATCTCCAGCTTGGAAGGTGAGAATTCTATCACTGAACCACCAAAGTGCCTAACTCATAGGATACCTGAAACCAGTTCCTGGATCCCTAAGTGAGTGCTCCTTTGGCTGGAATGGGTGGAGGAGGAAGTGCTGGAGAGAAGGGCAGGTGGTAGTGAGGAAGAGATAAAGAATCACAGAGAACCCTTTTAAGAAATTTGACTGTGAAAGTGAGAGAAAGACAGGGCTCTGAGCTTGCAATTCCCTAAAAACCCCAAACCTGTTGTCGTTGAGTCGATTCTGACTCCTAGCAATCCTACAGGACAGAGTAGAACTGCCCCATAGGGTTTCCAAAGAGCAGCTGGTGGATTCGAACTGTCCACCTTTTAGTTAGCAACCAAGCTCTAAACCACTGTGCCACCAGGCTCTGCAAGCCCCCCATCATTTTTCAATTTTCAGGTCCTGGATTATTTTTTTCTTTTAAATTTTATTGTGCTTTAGGTGAAAGTTTACGACGCAAACTAGTTTCTCATTCAAAAATTTATACACAAATTGTTTTGTGACATTGGCTGTAATCCCCACAATATGTCAGCGCTCTCCCCCTTTCCATCCCAGGTTCCCCATGTCCATTGTCCCCTTTTCCTGTTCCTTTCTGCCTTCCCGTCTTTGCTTTTGGGCAGGTGTTGCCTACTTGGTCTCGCATACTTGATTGAGCTAAGAAGCACGTTCCTCACGTGTGTTATTGTTTGTTTTACAGGCCTATCTAATCTTTGGCTGAAACATTGACTTCAGGAGTGGCTTCAGTTCTGAGTTAGCAGGGTGCCCAGAGGCCAAAGTCTCGGGGGCTCCTCCAGTCTCTGTCAGACTAGTAATTCTGGTCTTTTTTTGTGAATTTTAATTTTGGTCTACATTTTTTCTTCCACTCTGTCTGGAACCCTCTATTGTGATCCCTGTCAGAGTGGTCAGAGGTGGCAGCACCACCTAGTCCTGGGCTCAGGCTGGTGGAGGCCGTGGTAGTTGTGGTCCATTAGTCTTTGGGACTAATATTTTCCTTGTGTCTTTAGTTTTCTTCATTCTCCTTTGCTCCAGATGGGATGGGCCCAATAGATGTATCTTAGATGGCCATTCGTAAGCTTTTAAGACCCTAGATGCTACTCACCAAAGCTTGTATTCTTTTAAACATGCAGGAGTATAATTAAATTTATGTTTCAAAAACTCTTTGTCACTGCACCAAATAACCTTCCTTGAGTATTACTCATCTATGCACTATACTTAATCTATCCAGACATCTCAGATTTTCACAGATAGACTAGATGGCCAATAGTTTGTCTTGTTGATTCCATGAGTAAACCATCCACTCTACTTTTTGTTTGGGAAACATGTCTGACTATATTGAAAGCATTAGAGAGTAAATGAGAAGAAACTCCTCTAATTTTTATTTTTCTCCCTCTTGAAACTTTGAATTGCTAAAATGACAACTCTTCGTAGATAAGTATTTGGAGGGCTGTCCTGACTTTCATTTTCAGTGCTAAAAGAGGAAAATATGGAATGATTGTGTGGGTACTGACAAAATTACTTGTCTGAAAGATCCATGGCTAGACAATAGTTAAGTTGCTTGAATCCCTGTATGTTGACACAATTCCAAGTAAATGTATTTATAACACAAGTGTAAAGGCCAACAATTGTTTATAAACATTTAGGCTGATTTGGGAGGGAAATTATACTCAAATTTACACTCAAATAACCTGTGTCTTTATAGGTATTCCAACATTTTAATAGCAAAATGAGTATCATCATCTTGAAAAATGTAGCCTTTTTCTTCTATGAATTTTAAGTGTTTCATACACTCTACTGATTTCCCAACAGCCTCCTTAAAATAGATAAAACTAGCTGCTATAGAGTCGACTCTGACTCATGGCAACCCCCTGTGTGTCAGAGTAGAACTGTGCTCCACAGGATTTTCAATGGCTGATTTTTTGGAAGCAGACTGCCAGGCCTTTCTTCCAAGGTGCCTCTGAGTTGACTTGACCCTCCAACCTTTTGGTTAGCAGCTGAACACATTAACCATTTGAACCACCCAGGGACTCCTTAAAACAGTCAGAAAACTGAAATATAAGAGTATCTTGTCCAGAAACTCAAGAACCAGAAACTAGCAGACTAATGGCTTGTCACCCTAACCTCCACACCAGTGCTTTTCTCGCTGAACCATGAGGAAATGTGGCAGAAGCAAAGAAAATGCTAGAAGCTAGTACAACACTGGAGAAAGAGCATAGCTATGAAGTCAGACAGACCTGGGTCTCAACAAGCCCCAGTCCTGCTACTTTTCAGGTTGCCACTATTTAACTGTATTTGACCTACAAAAATGGCAAGTCTGTGTGGTTGACCTAATAGCCGTGTGACTTGGGCAGCTTACCTAAACTCTCTAACCTTTGTTTCTTCCTCGGTATCTCAAAGGGTGGGTATGAGAATTAAGCAAGACAATGCAGGTCAACAGTTTAGCACAGTACCTGCTGAACAATAAGCATTCAAATAAACTACAGCTTTCATCATTAGTATTGCATGTTGATACCTCACTTCAGGAATCACAATATGTCAGAATTCTCTGGACAAACAAGGTAACTTTTCTTCTAGCCTACTGCAGCAGCTCCAGGTCCTTTGACGTGCAGTCTCCACTTCCTAAGTTTCTTTTCCCTCTTTAACACACCTGGCTAACTCCTCCTCATCCTCAGGTTTCCTCTGAAATACCACCTCCTCCAGGAGGTCTCCCCTGACTGTTCCTGCCCACAGTAAGGAGGTAAGAATAGCCGTTTCATACAGCAATGCAATTACTGATTCCCAATTAGACTCCAAGGTCCCCCGGGGAAGAGCCTTTATCTTCCTCTAAATTTCCCTCAGGCAGTGCTGTATGAGGTGCTCATTAAATGTCTGAGAAAAGAACCCCTTAACCACAGGCAGGGAAACTGGCTGCACATACACCATCGGTAAACAAGCCCGTGCTCTAAACCAGATCTTAAAAGCACTCTCCAGGTTGTTGTTAATGTTGTTAGTTGCCATCCAGTCGGCTCTGACTCAGGGCGACACCATGTAAAAGAGAACAAAACGTTGCTCCGTCCTGTGCCATCTGCACGATTGTTGGTATACTCAAGTCCACTGTTGGCGGCCACTGTGTATTTTGAGTGCCTTCCAGCCTCGAGGGCTTCTCTTCTAGCACTGTATTGGACAATATTCTCTTGTGATCCATAGGCTTTTCACTGGCTAATTTTCAGAAGTAGATCGCCAGGCCTTTCTTCCAAGTCTGTCTTGGTCTAGAAGCTCCACTGAAACCTGTCCACTATGGGTGACCCTGCTGATATTTGAAATACTAGTGGCATAGCTTCCAGCATCACAGCAACATGCAGGCCACCACAGTACAACAAATTGGCAGATGGATGGTGGACTCTCCAGATTAAATCAAAACCAAACCAAACCTGTTGCCGTGGAGTCAATGCTGATTCATAGCGATCCTGTAGGACAGAGCAGAAAGGTCCCATAGAGTTTCTAAGGCTGTAATCTTTACAGAAGCAGACTGCCATATCTTTCTCCCAAAGAGCAGCTAGTGGGTTCGAACTACCACCTTTCAGTTAGCAGCCAACCACTCAACCACTGAGCCACCACAGCTCTTCCCTCTCCCGGCTAGTGGTTCTCAAAGTGTGATCCTGGGACTAGCAGCATCAGCATCACCTGGGAACTTGTTAGAGATGCAGATTCTCAGACCTCATCCCAGACTGACTGAAACAGAAGGAATATGTGTTTTAACAAGCCCTCCACTGATTCTGATGCGGCTCAAGTTTGAGAACCACTGCTCTGGGTCTGGGAGCCCTGGTGGCACGGTGGTTAAAAGCTGTGGCTGTTAACCAAAAGGTCAGCAGTTTGAATCCACCAGTTGCTCCTTGGAAGCTCTATGGGGCAGTTGAACTCTGTGCCACAGGGTCACTATAAGTTGGAATCAACAGCAACAGGTTTTTGGTTTGGCTCTGGGTCTGTCCAATTCCAGTATTAAGGAGGTAAGGCTGCTGGTGTGACCTCCATGAGTATCCCCATATACTGAAGAGCCCCTCAGGAAGGGGGAACTGCAGACAGGTTCCCAGGTGCACAGGAGTAAAAGTTTCAAGCTGTCACGTTCAACTCACTTTTCTAAGCCCATATTAGGGGGTGAGTCAATGATAACTTTATCTAAATTGCCTGATAATGCAAACACATATCTAGAAAGTGAAGCTCTCCTCTAACTCTTGGCATCCTTCCTGAGGGTACACAGGCAAAGATGATTTTGCCAAATCACCTTAAAGTAGCAAGAAAACAAGCCCCAGGCAAACAGTGCTCTTCGGAGGAGACACCAAGATGGTAAGGAGGGCAGAACAGGTACAGGCTGATGGTGATAAAACTCAGGTTAACATTAGGCTCACTCCTCCACCCATACCATACCAGACATTGCTTGTCGATCACAACATTCTTGCTCAACAAATTGGACACCACCTAACCCAACCAACCCAATCCACGGCCATCGAGCTGAATTCTGACTCACAGTGACCCTGTAGGACAGAGTAGAACTGCCCTATAGGATTTCTAAGGCTGTAAATCTTAACTGAAGCAGACTACCACATCTTTCTCCTGTGGAACAGCTGGTTGGTTCGAGCCCTTAACCATTGCACCACCAGGGCTCCTGGACAGCACCTAAAAACCAAAACAAACCCATTGCCATTGGGTCGATTCCGATTCATAGGACATCACCTAGGAATCCTTAAATTAACTCCAGCCAGCCACTATCAATTTAACAGAACTGGCCCTTAAGAAAAACCTATTATTCTCAATTTAGGAGTCAAGTGTTCAAGCTCTGTTCGGTTAGTACAGAAATCAGCTGTGAAAAATGCACTGAATGTGGAAATCAGGGGCTATGCAATGGTGGGGAAATCATTTAAAACCTTTGAATCTCAATTTCCTTCTTTGCAAGAGGAAATGCCTTCCTCTCAGGGTTGTTGTGAGGATAAACAGCATGTGTGAAAGCACCGTGCCCTGTACCTGGCACATGAAAGGCCCTTGATAAATGTTTGTTGGATGTGAAACTAGGGCCATGTGGGATGCCCTGGGAAAAACCCTTGCCACCCAAGATCCCCTGAAGCTAATTCACCCCAGAAACTCAAGCTTAAGTGTTTACACAGGAAAGAGCTCTGGAGTAAAGTGCTGACAGGAAGCCCAACTGCGGTCAGAAGGGTGTGTGGTCAGTAGTGCAGGGACTCATACAAGGGAGGGGCTGGCCTGAGCCAGAAAGGGCCTTCCCTCCAACAGACAATGCTAGCTCCAATCCCCTTTGCCATACTCCACACTGCCCCTCCTGTTCATTTGACTAAATCAACAGATTCTACCTAGAAAGCTAATATCAGGAATATCCCTTCTGGAGAGAACATCTCAGTGAACAAAACCCACTGCAAGCCCTATCAGTTCAGTGGAATGTAAGGGCCTCTCCACTCAAGTGTCCCCATTTGGACAACTTATAGTTGTTAGGTGCCACTGAGTCAGCTCTACTTCATGGAGACCTTACGGATAACAGAAGGAAATGCTGCCTGGTCCTGCGCCATCTCCATGATGTTCGTTAGGTTTAACCCCATTGTAGAAGCTATTGTGTCAGTCCATCTCACTGAGCGTTTCCCTTGTTTTCACCGACCCTCTACTTTACCAAACATAATGTCTGTTTCTAGTGACTGGTCTTCCCTGATAATGTGTCCAAAGCAAGCAGGACGAACTTTCGCCATCCTTGCATCTAAGGATCATTCTAGTTGTTTTTCTTCTAAGACTGATTTGTTTGCTCTTCTGGCAGTCTATGGTATATTCAGTATTCTTCGCCAAAACCATAATTCAGCTGCATCAATTCTTCTTCAGTCTTCTTTTTTCATTATCCAGCTTTCACATGCATATGCGGTGACTGAAAAGACCACGCCTTGGAGAAATGTCTCAGTATGTGCCAGGTGCTTGCTATACATGAGCTCATTTAAATTCATGATACCATTCCCATTTCAAAAATGAAGAAACTGAGGCTCAGAAACATTAAGACACATGCTCAACGTCACACAACTAGGAGGCACTGGGATTTGAACTCTTTCTACAATTCTGGGGTGTGCTACTCACACTCCACTCAACTTCAGCTCTCATTTGTAGCTGGATTCGGGCCGAGGGAGAGCTTAAACAGACAGGAATTATAAAACGAGCACATGAAAAAAATTCCACCCCCATTCCAGTCAGCCACGGACTGGCTTGTAATCAGGGGTTAAAGTGTAACTAAGATCAAATGCATTCCCACATCTGTTAAAATAAACTTTAATACCTTTTAAATCTCACTTAATTCATACTTAAAACTGAATCCGTAAATAGATAATACTCACTTTTAGCTCTTTTGCTAAAAGCTAGTACGTAATTAATTAAACTTTAGAAGCCAGCATGATTGATTTTTTTTATATTTTTAGCAAAGTGATTACCACTTTCATAAAATTCTACTACCACAACGATAATGAAGAAACTTGATGTACCAGAATAACCTCCAGCTTCAGGCACCAAAATATTATGTTGTACCTCCTACCAGGTAGGCATTTAGCATTTACTCTGGACCACAGGAGGGTATGCCAGACCCAGGCAGGTCCTCAATGAACATTCAACCAACCATGGAAAAGTTACATCTATCAAGGTAGATCATAATTGCAGATGTTTGTGTTCTTCAGTAAAAGGTATATTTCAATTAAATTTCACTTGCTAGTGAACAATTTACTCGGTATTGGATATATTTTGATATCAACAACATCGAAACTGGTGGCATCAATTACCTCTAGGATGTGAAATAATGTACATTAAATTTTTGGTGGAGAAAAGTCAGTAACTAGGCTAAGGAGAGACAAATAAGCAAGTACCTGGTGAGGCAGGCTGTCCACCAGAACAGGTCTTTGTCTCGGGGAGAACTCGTACCTGGAGGTGTGGTTAGGGTGCCAGTCCCACTCACAAGGAGATGATAATAAGGCCGTGCTCCGCACCCTGAAAAAGACAGCATTGTTAAGACCCAGTATGGTCATTTCTAGCATGGTAGAATCTTAGGAAATGCACTGAAGTTCATACACCATACAGTTCATCTATTTATAGTATGGCTTTTCATATATCCAGAGTTGTGCGACCATCACCACAATCAATTTTAGAACATTTTCGTGAGCCCAAAAAGAAACTCTGCACCCCTTAGCCATCACCCCCAGCCCCCACCCCATTAGGCAACCACTAATCTACTTTCTCTGTCTCTATTTAAAAAAGAACTAAACCAGTTGCTGTGGAGTCATTTCCGACTCATAGTGACCCTACAAGACCAAGCAGAACTGCGCCATAAGGTTTCTAAGGCTGTAATGTTTACGGAAGCCCACTGCCACATCTTTTCTTCTGGTGGGTTCCAACCACTGACCTTTTGGTTAGTAGCCAGCGTTTAACCACTGTGCCACCAGGGCTCCTTTTCTGTCTCTACAGATCTGTCTATTCTGGATATTTCATCGAAATGGAATCATATATATGTGCCGTTTTGAAGACACAAAAGATTCTTTCACATAATGTTTTCAAGGTTCATCCGTGGTATACCATATATCCGTTACCAGTACTTAATTTCTTTTTATGGCTGAATAATATCCCAATATATGGATACACTATATTTTATTTATCCATTCATCACTTAATGGACATTTGGCTTGTTTCCATTTTGTGGCAATTATGAATAAAGCAGCTCTGCGCATTCCTGCATAAGTTTTTGCGCAGACCTATGTTTTCATTTCTCTTGGGTAGATACCTAAGAATGGAATCGCCACACCTAATGTTTTTAATCTTCAAAAAATGGAGAAAACTATGTAAAAATTTGGCATCATCAATCCACCTGAGGGTCATCCTGAGGCACAGTTCTTATTAAGAATTCACCATTCAGGTTTAAAAAATACTCAGCACAGACTAATCAGACTGGTTGAGACTAGAGGACTCCCTGAGACTATTGCCCTGAGATACTCTTTAAACCTGGAACCAAAACTAGCCCCTGAGGTCACCTTTTAGCTAAATAACAGATTAGCTCACAAAATAAAGAATATCACCCCTGAGTACTATGCTCTATTAAAAAATCATCTATATGAGTCCAAATGGTCAACAATTACTTTAAGATAAAGATGAGAATGTAAGGGGGCAGGGAAACTAGACTACTGGAAATGGAACAACCAGAATGGAAGTAATGAGAATGTTCATGCATTGTGAAGAATGTAACCAATGTCACTGAACAATCTGTGTAGAAGTTGTTGAATGGGAACCTAATCTGCTGTGTAAACTTTCACCAAAAACACAATAAAATATTATTTAAAATAATAATAATCAGCAGGTGAGAAAATAGCTAGAGAAAACTTTTTTTTTAATTGTGGTAAAGTACACGTAACATAAAATTTATCATTTTACAGTATACAATAAAGAAAACATTTTAAGAGACTAAAAGGGAATTCATTTTTTACAGCTGTTAAAATAATGGCTTGTTTTTATAATTATATTTGTGGGTTGCCCCCAGTCAGAAACAATGGCAGGCACTTTTTGTTTTTACTCCCTGTTAAGGAGCCTCGGAATAAAGCCCTAGTAATCTGCTTATACCAACCACTGAAAAAGCTATGGAGCACAGTTCTACTCTGACACACGTGTGGTTGCCATGAGTCGGAATCGACTCAACAACAAAAAACAAGGACTGAATTGTGTCCCCAAAAAATATACGTTGAAGCCTAACCCCTGTAACCTATGAATATGATCCTGTTTGGAAATAGGGGTTTTCTTTTGTTATGTTAATGAGGTCATACCTGAGTGTGATGGGCCCTAAACCTAATCCCTTCTGAGTAATGTCTTAGAAAGGAAGACTGCAGACACAGATATACACACAGGGAGAAGACACCATGTAACCATGGGGGCAGATGCATCTATAAGCAGTAAAGGAACACCAACAATTGCAGACTGTGACCACACACTGGGAGAGAGGCCCACAGAAGGAATCGATAGAGCTGAGACCCTGATTTGGACTATTAGCCTCCAGAACAGTGAGAAAACGCATTTCTGTTCTTTAAAGCCACCCATTCTGTGGTATCTTATTATGGCAGCCCTGTGAAACTAAGATACCCACCCAGAAAAAAAAAAAGAAAAGAAACATGAAATAGCCCCTTTGCACATTTTTACTATCGTTCATACGCCTTTCAAACACCACCAGGCAGCAAGCTAGCACTTCTGGGTCGTGCCTGGGCCCTGGCAGCTTTACACCAGGCGGTCAGAGGGCAAACTTTCAGTGGGAGGAAGAATGTTGCTCCTCACCAGTTCTGGACACACTCTTCTGTTTGTTAGACAACGTGATATTGTGGCATATGCGCATATCACTCCCTACACAATGAAATAGAAATAAAAGATAGTGCCGATGTTATTTGTACAGGCGGGGGGCACATTTCCCTTTTCCAGGGATCAGCAGGAAATGTAGGCATAGGCTATAGCAAGGCCATCTGGACATCATACAAAGCAAGCAGCAGGATTAGAGCCCAGGCCATACATGGTTTCTATTATTACTTCCAAAGATAAATAAATGGCTAGCAAATCAAGATGGGCTTGGTTATGCTTTTGGCCTGAATATGAAATTTTTCTACAGGTATCGGCTCCAAATAGAGCTTTTTTTCTTTTGTTGAAAGAGCTTGCTTTATAAATTAAATCAATTTTCTGCATTTCTAAGATATCCTGGTTTTAGCTTCCTTCTATAATATTCCTGAGGGCTTTGACTTACAAAGGAACCCCCAATAACAATCAGCCATTTCTAAATAAAACACACTATTGACTAGCTTTTTGTTGTTGTTAGTTGCCATTGGTTAATGCACGCAGCTGCTAACTGAAAGGTTGGCAGTTCAAGCCCACCCAGAAGCACCTCAGAAGAATGGCCTGGTGATCTACTTCTGAAAAACCAGCTATTGAAAACCTTGGAGCACAGTCCTACTTTGACACACATGGGGTCGCCAAGAGTCAGAGCTAACTCGAGAGCAACTGGTTGATTAAGTCACTGTCAAGTCTGCCCCAACTCATGGCAACCCCATGTACAACAGAACAAAATGTTGTCTGGTCTTGCGCCATCTTCACAATCATTGTTATGTCCATTGTTGTGGCCACTATGTATCTGAGTGCCTTTCAACTCAGAGGGCTCGTCTTCTAGCACTGTAGCAAACAGTACTCTCTTGTGATCTGTTAGGGTTTTCATTGGCTAATTTTTAGAGGTAGATTGCCAGGCCTTTCTTCCTAGTTTGCCTTAGTCTGGAAGCTCAACTGAAACCTGTCTACCACAGGTAGCCCTGCTGGTATTTGAAATACTGGCGGCATAGCTTCCAGTATCACAGCAACACACTAGCCACCACAGTATGACAAAGTGACAGACAGATGATAGTATTGACAAGGGCCACCTCTAAATTTAAAAAACACTTGGCAGAAGGAACTGAAATACATTCTTGGTTTTCAATAGTATTGACAGGTATGTAAAATTGTTTTCAGGTAACATGAGTCAGAGCTGAAAACTGTAAAAGGAAAATCCACAGGTGACTCAGTAGTTTTGTGTCTGGGTATCAATTCCCGCCCCCCTCCCCAACCTTTCTTTTTTTTTTTTTTTTTGTCTTCATTTGTGGCTGTACTAAAACTGAGTAAGCACTGGTAAACAGTCAGCACCTACCATGTGCTGGGCAGTGAGGTCATTATGCACATGTATAAGTCATCCAGTCTTCAATGAACTTACAACAGTCAGTCAACTGAGACACTGTCTAGCTGGTCGTTTTGGTCCATGATGTGACTGTGCACTTTGCCGACTAGAAGCCTAAGCACAGCTCTGTTTGCAGACAGCAAGAAAAAAATTACCGCAAGTTGGTGGCGGGGTCGGGGGCGGGGAGGGTCGGGAGCTGAAGGAATTCCCTAAGATTCTGAATATAAAATTATAACCTGACTTCTGAATATTTTGAAATGCAGAAGCAGCTGCTCCTGAAAGCTATGCAGTACCACGTGTGTTGTGTAACTGTAATACTTCTTGAAAAGAATGAAAAAGACAAGACTTCTCAGAAGAAAAATCGACCTCACGATTTAGCCACTCAACCCTACAGAAACCTCTGGCAGTAATGCTCATGGACAGATGGGCAGACTTTCCTCCACAGAAACACAGCCCATAACCCACCTTCTTACCACTGAAGTCTCTAACAAGTGCTCTGAGTGTAGGCACAGGGGAGTAAAAGCCATCATGAAGCCCAGAAAAGTGTCAACTCAAGAGCCAGCAAGTAGGATCTGATGGAAGGCTCTTTTCTAGGCGCTTGCTATTCAAAGTGTGGTTCATGGACTGAACCATCAGAATCATCTGGACCATCGAACATCCTCTGGGCCTACAGCACCACCTGGGAACCTATTAGAAATGCAGACTCTCAGGTCCCACCATAGCCTACAGAATCAGAATCTGCATTTTAACAGGGTGACTCATATGCGCATTAAATTTTGAGAGATAAGGCATGAAGTTGCCTCTGAAAGATTTAGAACTAATTAATTAAATCAGCACATCTTGGTAGAAGGTCACCCCTCTGAGGATATCCAGAAAGGAGAGTTTACTGTAAGCTTAGAGTGGGACACTAATATGTCTAAAAGAAGGCATGTCAGGTGACAAGGTGGTCAGCAGATTAAAAAAATGGGATCAGAGAAGCAATGTTTTGTCTGTGTGTAGTCAAAGAACTCAGAGTATTAGAGATACAAGGTACAGTGCTGTCATCAGGATTAAGGGAAAGTTCTCTCCAAAAAAAAAAAAAGGAAACTTCAACTTCCCTTATTTAAGGATCACTTCCTAATGAATGAAGGAGCCCTGGTGGAAGAGTGGTTAAACGCTGGGCTGCTAACCTAGAGGTCGGCGGTTCCAACCCACCAGCTGCTCCTCAGGAGACAGATGTGGCAGTCTGCTCCCGTAAAGATTTACAGTCTTGGAAACCCTATGGGGCGGTTCTACTCTGTCCTATAGGGTCACTATGGGTCACAATGAACTCGATAACAGTGGATTTTGGTCCTAATGAATAATTTGACTTCTGTTTGGCTTGATTTGGGGAAAGGAGGAGTGGCAGAGATGCTCCTGCTTAAGGTACTTACTCATTCCAGTCACTGGAAAAGGTTATCTCACAAGAGAAATTATCTGACAATCTGCTTTACATATGTGAATCTGTGAGTTTAGGGCAGGTCTTAGAACCTCTGCTGAGAATTTGCATTTCTAACAAGTCTCCAGGAAATTATACATAAGAATCACCCAGGGATCTTGTTTAAATGTAGATTCTGATTCAGTATATCTGGGGAGGAAATTCAAATTCTCAGCAGGGTTTGGAACCAGAACGAACCAGTTAAAAGTCCTGATTTAGGGTGAATCCCCTCATGAGTGATCCTAAGCCAGAAACAAAGAACATCCAGTTTCTGTCTGAGGGCCAAACCCAGATCATGATGACTCAAACAAGGCTGAGTTCCCTGCTCGTAAAATTCAAAGACTAGAATTCAGGAATGGCAAATACATAGACCATGTGTTCCAGCTCCCCAGTTATATGTACAGAACAAACATACCTAATCAACTGCAATATTCCTTTCCTGTTAAGCCCAGACTTAGCCTCTGGGTCCTCCCTATCACAACTCTCCAAGGAATCTACCCACCAACTGGCTTTGGCATGCCATGTGAAATGCTCAAGCCCTCAGCTGCTAACCTAAAGGTTGGCGGTTCAAACCCATCCAGCAGCTCCATGGGAGAAAGACCTAGTGATCTGCTCCCATGAAGATTACAGCCTAGAAAACCCTATGGGGCAATTCTACTCTGTCACATGGGGTCGCTACGAGTCAAAATCAACTAGACGGCACCTAACAACAACAGCATGAAAGCTGTTTACCATCCCTGACAAAAAGTCCTCCCAGCTCGAAACATCTGTCATTCTGAGACAAAGATCCAAACTACAGTATGACCAGTCTCTAGGGGCTACCTGAAGGGTCACAATTTGGTCATTACAACATGTTTTCCTTAGCCCTCAGTACCATCAACCTATCTATACTCTCAGAGTATAGATACACTATACATCACTATACATCCCTACCCCCCACCCCGCCACACACACTCTCTTTCTCTCTCTCTCTCACTTTCAAGAGAATATCAGTAAAATAATGATAATAATAGTAATGCTTCCTCAGAACTCCATTCTAAAGCATCCCTAAAATTTCCCCAAAAAACATCTTATTTATTTCTAATAGAAAGTATCTTTTACAGAGGGGAAGAAAATCCACCTAAATCAGGTGTCTCAACAGTGACGCCACTGAAATTTTGGACCAAATAATTTTTTGTTTTGGGGGGCCGTCCTGTGCATTGTTGGATGTTTAGCAGCACCCCTGGCCATTACTCGCTAGATGCCAGTAGCAACCCCAAAGTTACAACCAAAAGCGTCCCCAGACATTGCCAAATGTCCCCTGAGAGGTAAAATTCCTTCCCAACCTCTACCCCTGTGAGGATCAGTGACTTAAATGATTATAGCAGTTCTTAAGCGGATGGGACTACCGGCGTGTTTTCCCCCTTATTCTTCTGTATTTTCCAAATCTTCTATAATGAATGCATATTGTTTACACGACAAAAATAAGCTAGTAACTTTCTACTTTTTAAACGAAAGCATCATTTGCTGCACAGATGCCTCAAGTTGATCTGTGGGTGAGTGCCAATGTGTGGCTCAGTCAGTTTAAAAATTAAAATTCAAGCAGTAAAAGTACTGTCTACCATACAAGCACCTAAAATTAAACTTCCCCTCAATGTGTAAAAGAGATTTCAGGGAAGAAAGTTAGAATTGAGGATGCTAACCATTCAGAAAGAACTTCTAAATTCTTCTTCAACATGGTAAATCAGTGGGGCTTTAGAAAGAGATCTGAAGTAAAAACTGTTGTTTCAAGAAAAATATTCACCTGAAACACAGTCTGCACCTACACTTTAATCAGAAAGTATCTGCACTGTAGGGAAAAAAAATAACAATAAGGCACATTTTATTCATCTTTAAGAATTGCTACAATTGTAGGTCATGTTTTAAAAAAACAAACTTTCAAAATCAGAAAATTAAAATATCTGGATTATGAGAAGAGGCCCTGCTTTAAATGCTCTAGAACACTCCCACTAGTTCATCTTCTTGGCTGTGAGACCAGGAATTTCCTCAGAGTATTATTACCATGAATTTCATTACTAACTATTTTTACATCCATCTGGGAGGGCCACATCCACCAAGAGAAACAAGTTCTCAGTGAAGAACTCAACATCTATTACCCTTTAGAGACAGATGACTCTTTCCTCCATTTGGGCTCCCCAAGCCCCCCACAATATCTATGTTGGCAGCAGTCAATAAGCTTCCTGCCTCCTCTGCTTACCCTGTGTGCTGCCAAAGGTTCACGTGTCTTCGGCTCTCAGGTAAAAGTTCTCTTTTGTTAAGTGGGGTGATACCAACTGCGGCTTCCAGAATAGCCATGTACTTCTTGTACCTCATCTTGTGTCTCCCAGCCCAAGGTCATATAAATTTTCGGTCACTGTTCAGCTGAAGCAACGGAAGTAATCTTTGCTGTACTGGAAGCTGCTGTTTTCTTTTAGATGCTCTGTGCAGCCCTAGCTAGAGCTATTAAACACCGCGGTGGGAGGGCGAGGGTGGAGGAGGGCTGAGGCCAAATCAAGCCTAAATAATTAAATAGAAAGGCTCTTTTGGATTTCCCTGCAAAGTCAGTATTATATAAAGCTAAAGAATTTTGAATAAAGCACTGAATGAAAATGATTTGCAGGATGGCCGTGGTTCTAAACACAGCAATCTAACATACACTCCCCAATTAATCCGCACATAAATCTTTGACGCCACTAATCCTTCAAGGACTAATGGCCCACGAGGTGATTTACCTCAAGGTCTCGTAATAATTGGTCCAAAAAGCCTGTGTGCCTCTGGATGAACTAAAATCAGAAACAGATTTGTTTCTCTACAAATGCCTCTCTCTAAAAGGCCGCTTTGATGCTGAGGAAGGAGTTTCAGTCGTCGTTTTGTACGATGCATTTCTAAGTGCCATAAACTCATTGCTTGGATCGATAGCAAAGCAAACATTAATTAATTTATTAAGAAATAATTCTCTGTTTTTTTAATACCTTTTTAAATACCTCTAGAGCCCAACAAGTTGTGACCTCCGCTAGTGTGAAAAATGTATTTTCACTAAGACTTTCCCCTTGCCTTTGAGGTGCTCCTTGACCCCTTTCCATGTGGTAAGGGTGGGCCATCCAACATGGTGTACATGACCCAGACTGGGTCAACAGTCTTCCCAGAGATGAAAACATGATATTAGCAGAGAAATGTCCTCTTTTCATTGGGGCTGATAAGCAGGGATGACAGGAAGTTAGGGCTGTTGGCTAGCAAGTTCCCTACCACCTAGAGAAGGCTCAGCACACCATGCGATGGTAGTGGAGAAAAACAGTACCAAGAGAAATGAGATGACATCATACGAGCTTCTGGATTCACCTGTGCCTGAGGCTACTGTCATCCCAGGAGTTCCCAGTTCCACGAGCTAATCAATTGACTTTTGTGAATTTAGTTTTAGTTGAGTTTCTGTCACTCCAAAGAAGTCTGTATCTATACACCTTTGTTATCTACTTCTTCAAGCTTTTTTCTTTTTTCTGTTTGATATGCCATGACATCATAAAGGAGCTATGTTGCCTGTTGTCTAAACAAACTCATGTATAAAGAGGAAATAAAATAGGAGTCATTATGTAGTGATTCTCATTAACCTAGATATATTCACAGTGAATAAGTGCACCATCCGCTCCCCAACAACCATGCCCCAATATCTCAAACCTTACTTTTATAGTTTCTCTCTCTTTCTTTTTCTTTCTTTCTTTTTTACCTGAATGACTTAAATCAGTGGTCTCCAAAGCAGGGTGCACACACCAACAATCTTTGGGTTGTGGAAAGAAAATATTAGACTGTCTATTTTCATGTATTTTTCTCTTATCCTTTAAAAATTTGGTTTGGGTGTTTACGTTTTTAAATATCCATAATATTTACTTAAATATGTTTTAAATGACATTAAGGTACATCATTTATAAATAAGTACATATTGTAGGGTATGCTTAAAAATCGGGTAGGGGTGCATGATCAAAAAGATTTGAAGGTCAGTGACTTCAATAGCCCTCCAACTCCTCCCCTAAGCCTCAGTTTTCCCATCTATAAAATGAGAGGGCTGAGCAGATGAACACTAAATTTCCTTCCAACAACAACAAAAACCCAAGAACTCCACTTCACTTTGCCTGACTATACAATTAATATAAGGTGGTAGAAAACAAGGCATAAATCAGTTGGTCTTGGAATATTTCATTTCCATAATATTCATGAATACACTCCCACTGGTTGTTCTGCAAACAATTAGCACCAGTTAGTCACAGGAATTCTTTTATAGTCTGAACTTGGCTGGATACAGCTGCCACCTCTGAAAAAATGCTCCAATACAGCCCTAGTTAAATCATACAGGAGGATGTAATTATACTCACACAACAGTCTTTGTTCTAACAAATTGTATTTCTAATGACACGTGATAAAATTATTATACAACCCTCTCCAATTTAAGAATTGAGGCCTCAGCTAACAACAACAAAAAAAATCAAGTTAAATTTTTTTACCCACTGGAAGCTGTTTTACTACAGTGAAAGTGACACCACAGTTTATAAATGGCATGTTTGAAAGTTTCATTTGCTGTTGGAATTTATGAAGCATTTAACATACAACTTTTACAAAACGATTCTTATCTATGATGATCTCGTGCAAAGTTAAAGTCGGGTCTTTCATTAGGAAAATAATTCTGCCTTAGAATTTACTTTTCTTCCATAAATGAGATTGTTCAACTTTCTAATTTATTTATTTATTTGGTTTTTTAAATTGCCATCTTTGTGTGAACCCCTGCATAACGGTATATAAGGACAATAACACAGAATCAAATCTAGCCAAAACATCCCATCCAGATACGTATTTATACGGTATTTTCTTTGTAATGCTAGACATTCTTTAGAAATACGCATTTATTTGATTAATTTCCTTAGAGTGCTAAAAATTACTACTACAACTGTCTGCTTAAAAATCACTTATTTATCAAATTTTTTAAAAAATCTACATGGTCCATGGTCTCGGGGAACATCTAGCTCAATTGGCATGACACAGCTTATAAAGACAATGCTCTACATTCTACCTTGGTGAGTAGTGTCTGGGGTCTTAAAAG
>NW_004443974.1:17675554-17677477 GCF_000243295.1 Trichechus manatus latirostris | reverse complement strand
GGTTGAGAATTTAGAAGGTTAATATGTTGTGGGGTTGTTAACCAATGTCATAAAACATGTGTACTACTGTTTCATGAGAAACTATTTGTTCTGTAAGCCTTCACCTGAAGTACAATAAAATATATTCAAAAAAATATATACATGGTCCAAAACATTGTATGATCCCACTTACATGAAATATCTAAAATAGGCAAATGTATAGAGATCAAAGTTTATCAGTGGTTACCAGGGGCAGGAGGGAGGGGGAACGGAGAGTCATTGTTTAGGGGGGCACTGAGCTTCTGTTAAGAGGGATGGAAAATTTCGGAAATGGATATGGTGATGATTGTACAACATGATGAATATAATAAATGTCACTGAATTGTACCTATAAAAAATGCTGAAATGGCAAATGTTTTGTTTTATATAGAGAGAGATATAGATATATATATATTTTTTATGTTGTTAGGTGCTATCGAGTCAATTTCAACTCATAGCAACCCCATGTGACAGAACAGAATTGCCCCATAGGGTTTTCTTGGCTGTAATCTTTACGGAAGCAGATCCAGGTTTTTCTGCTGTGGAGCCACTGGGTGGGTCTGAGTGGGTTTGAACTGCCAACCTTCTAGACAGCAGCTGAGCGCTTAACCATTTGCTCAACCAGGGCTCCATATATACACATGTATATGTATATGTATACACATGTGTTGTTGTTAGGTTCCAACTCATAGCGACCCTATAGGACAGAGTAGAAAGGCCCCATGGGGTTTCAAAGGGGTGGCTGGTAGATTTGAACTGCCGACCTCTTAGTTAGCAGCCAAGCTCTTAACCAGGGCTCCATACATATATATATACATACGCACACATATATGTATATATACATACTTTTTTTAAAAAAACCGTTGTTGTCAAGTCAATGCCAACTCATGGTAACCCCACATGTGTCAGAGTAGAACGATGCTCCATAAGGTCTTAAATGGCTGATTTTTCAGAAGTAGATTGCCAGGCCTTTCTTCAAAGGTCCTTCTAGGTAGACTCGAACCTCCAAACTTTTGGTTAGCAGCCAAGCACATTAAATGTTTATACCACCCAGGGACACCATATATATACTTGCCACATTCAAAACTATGCACACAAAAACACACAGACATATCCATATATTCCATTTAAAGCTATTACCTCAGGATGCCAAAATTCTCTTTATGGGTGATTAAAATTGAACATAAAATTGCAAAGATCAGACTGATGTTTCCTTGAGCTATGTCTACTTTATTTCTTCTGGAGGAAAACAGTGGAAATCCTTCACTGGGTGTTTTAACTGTTACTGTGCATTAGAAGTATAAAAATGGAAATGAAACTCATGTCCCAATCAGACTGTTTTACAGGGTATGGTCTGGAAAAAGCCTTAATTAAAAGTAGAGCAGTCAAGGAAACAGCTATTTTTAATTTTTTTTTTTTTTAGCTCCACTACAAATAAACCATATGACTTTATCCAAGTCATTTCATTTTCTACTCCTGAATATCCTCCTATGTATTATATATTTATATATTTGCTACTCAGGTGACCCTCGGAGTACTGGAAGAAAACAGACTACATGATGTAAAAGAATTACCAAAGGGTTAGAAAAGACTGGTTGTGGCTCTTCTCCTAGTTTACCCCTCAGCCCTTTCTAGCCTTCCCTCTAGCCTCCTCAGAATGCACCTACTATTGGGTTTAAACTATTACCTTCAACTGAATGTCGCCAAATCTCTAATTCTAACCTTGTCCTCCTATTCAACCCAATATATCTGAAATAACTTATTTATATATGTGTGTGTATATGTATACGTATATATTCACATCATATACATAACCCATTCCCCAACCCCAGCACTAGCTGCCTCTTGCCTTTCCCTGCTTCATGTGCGTACCAGGCGACTGAAAACACCATGGCTTGGGTCAGG
>NW_004443974.1:17605637-17675454 GCF_000243295.1 Trichechus manatus latirostris | reverse complement strand
AAATCCTTGACAACTTCAATCTTTTCTCTGTTTATCATGATGTTGCTTATTGGTCCAGTTGTGAGGATTTTTGTTTTCTTTATGTTAAAGTGTAAGCCATACTGAAGGCTGTGGTCTTTGATCTTCATCAGTAAGTGCTTCAAGTCCTCTTTACTTTCAGCAAGCAAGGTTGTGTCCATCTGCATAACGCAGACTGTTAATGAGTCTTCCTCCAATCCTGATGCCATGTTCTCCTTCATATAGTCCAGCTTTTTGGATTATTTGTTCAGCATACAGATTGTATAGGTATGGTGAAATTAGACAACCCTGATGCACACATTTCCTGACTTTAAACCACACAGTAGCCCCTTGTTCTGTTCGAACGACTGCCTCTTCGTCTAAGTACAGGTTCCTCATGAGCACAATTATGTGTTCTGGAATTCCCATTCTTCAAAATGTTATCCATAATTTGTTACGATCCACATAGTGGAATGTGCATAGTCAACAAAACGCAGGTAAACATCTTTCAGGTATTCTCTGCTTTCTGCCATGATCCATCTGATATCAGCAATGATATCCCTTGTTCCATGTCCTCTTCTGAATCTGGCTTGAATTTCTGTCAGTTCCCGGTCAATGGACTGCTGCAACTGTTTTTGAATGATCTTCGGAAAAATTTTACTTGTGTGTGATATTAATGATATTGTTTGATAATTTCTGCATTCTGTTGGGTCACCCTTTCTTTGGAACGGGTACAAATATGGATCTCTTCCAGTCAGTTGGCCAGGTGGCTGTCTTCCAAATTTCTTGGCATAGACTAGTGAGCGCTTTCAGCTTTGCATCCATTTGCTGAAACATCTCAGCTGGTATTCCGTCAATTCCTAGAGCCTTGTTTTTCACCATTCCCTTCAGTGCAGCTTGGACTCCTTCCTTCAGTACCATCGGTTCTTGATCATATGCTACCTCCTGAAATGGTTGAACTTCGACCAATTCTTTTTAGTACAGTGACTCTGTGTATTCCTTCCATCTTCTTTTGATGTTTCCTGTGTCATTTAATATTTTTCCCATAGAATCATTTAATATTTTCCCCATAGAATCCTTCAATATTGCAGCTGGAGGGTTAAATTTTTTCTTCAGTTCTTTTACCACATGTCTGTCAGCTTGTCGTACTGTGGTGGCTTGTGTGTTGCTGTGATACTGGAAGCTTTGCCACTGGTATTTCAAATACCAGCAGGGTCACCCTTGGTGGACAGGTTTTAGCTGAGCTTCCAGACTAAGACAGACTAGGAAGAAGGCAATCTACTTCTAAAAAAAATCAGCCAGTGAAAACCTTATGAATAGCAGCAGAACTTTAGTCATTAGAGAAATGCAAATCAAAACCACACTGAGATAGCACTTCACACCCACCAGGATGGCTGTTATCAGAAAAACAAGTGTTGGCAAGGATGTGGAGAAACTGGAACTCTCATACGTTGCTGGTGGGAATGTAAAATGGTATAGCCACTGTGAAAAACAGTTTGGCGGTTCTTCAAAAAGTTGAATATAGAATTACCATATGATTCAGCAGTTCTGCTCCTAGGTATATACCTGAAAGAACTGAAACAGGTATTCAAACAAATACTTGTACACAAATGTTCATAGCAGTACTATTCACAATAGCCAAAAGGTGGAAACAACCCCAAATATCCATCAATTGATGAATGGATAAATAGAACGTGAACTATCCATACAATAGAATATTATTCAGCTATAAAAAGGAATGAAGCTTTGATCCATGCTACAGTGTGGATGAACCTTGAAAACACTATACTAGGTGAAAGAAAGGAGACTTAAAAAAAAAAAAAAACTTTGAAATGAAAATACTATGTTTTTACCCACCTGTCTCCCTGAGCATTTTGAAACATCCTAGGTAGGTATGCTATTATACTCATCTTTGTATCTCTAGTGCCTCTCCTCACTCAGGAACTAACATGATAAGTACCCAGTAATATTAGGCTTTACTCTCTAATTATGAGGCTGCAGGATGTTATATGGTTAACACGCTGTACTCTAGACCAGAATGCCTAGGTTTGAATCCCAGCTTCATACTTACTAGCTCTGTGACTTTGGGCAAATCATTTACCTTCTCTAGGGCCTCAATTTCCTCATCTGTAAACTGAGGATAATAATAGCACCTATCTGATAATGTTGTGTGAGGATTAAATTTAATGAATATACACAAAACACATAGACCCTGGTCCATCAAAGTGTTCTATAAAAGACAACCACAATTCTATTTTACTCAGCAGATATTTTTTGGTTCAGGTCCTAGATCGAGCTCAGATAGGTTCTTCAGCTGACTGGGTGCCACTTCCTCAATCAACACTGGCTTCTTCCACCCCAGTTTGCCTTGCTCCCCTGAGCTGGGCCACTTCAGCCTCCTAAGCCTCCACTTAAATCCCAGTTCCCCTGGCTCCTCCCGGTCCTGCCCTCTGGCAGTTGAGGTGCTGGTAACCTTTGATCTGTCTTTTATCTTCATCTGGAAGACTCCTGGTGCCTGACTAGTCTTTCCTGGTTACTAACACCACCCACACACCTGGTAATAATCCCACACTGCTCAGGGCATAAACAGTTGGACCTCCCATTTCTTACTGTCTGACTCTCTGTCAAAAAGACTCTGTTTTCCTTGAGTCACTTCTCAGTTTCTAATTATATATTTGTGTTTACCTGTTCTCTCTCTCTCTCCCTCTAGACTGTAAACTCGGCTCTAAGTTCAGAAATCCAATTTAGCTGTTACTGTGTCCATTTCATGTTTGGTTCTTCAGTCCAACCCAAGACTAACACTCATTCAGTCACTCATTCACATACTTGACAACCACAGAGCAGTTCCCTATCCAACATTCTGATCAACACTGGACATAAAAATAACACCAAATCACTCCTGAGTGTATCAAGAGTTACCCAGACTGGGGGTCTTAGCTTGCAAGCAGCCATCTAAGATACAACTATTGGTCTGTACTCGTCTAGAGCAAACGAGAAAGAAGAAGGAAACCAAAGACTCAAAGAAGAAACTAGTCTACAGGACCAATAGCTCACACAAACCATGGCCTCATCTACCCCGAGACCAGAAAAACTAGATGGTGCCCGGCTATCACCAACAACCATTCTGACCAGAGACACAATAGATGGTCCTGGATAGAATGGGAGAAAAATATAGAATAAACCCAAGTTCTTAAAAAGGCCGGACTTATTGGACTGTTAAAGACTAGAGGCTCCCATGACTATCACCCTTGGATAACTTTTAAACTTGGAACCGAACCCACTCCTGGAGGTCACTTTTCAGCCAAATAATAGACTGACTCATAAAATAAACAATATTGCCTGTGAGTACTGTGCTCCTTTAAATAATCATCTATATGAGACCAAACAGTCAATATTTACCACAGGGCAAAGATGAGAAGTTAAGGGGGGGGACAGAGAAGCTAGATTAATGGAAACAGAACAACTAGAATGAAAATAATGAGAATGCTGACACATTGTGAAAAATGTAACCATTGTTACTGAACAATACGTATAGAAATTGTTAAAAGGGAAGCTAATTTGCTGTGTAAACTTTCACCAAAAATAAGAGGAAAAAAAAAAAAAGAATCACCCAGACTGATGGAGTCTTATGGATTGAATTGTGTCCCCAAAAAATACATACTAACTTTTGTGTAACTTTTGTGCCTGTAAGTATATCCCTGTTTGGCATTAATTGTATTGACAATGTTGTGAAACCATCACCACTATTTATTTCCAAAGCTTTTTCATCATCCCAAACAGAAGTGCCCCTTAAGCAGTAACTCCCCATCCCCTGCAACCCATGCTAGCCTCTAATCTGCTTTTCTGTCTCTATGCATTTGCCTATTCTGGATTTTTCATATAAATGGGATCATACATTGTAATGGATTGAATTGTGTCCCCCAAAAGAAGTGTAGAAGTCCTAACCCCTGTACCTATAAATATGATCCTGTTTGGAAATAAGGGTTTTCTTTTGTTACGTTACTGAGGTCACAGCACTGTAGGGAGGGTCCTAAACTTAATCACTTCCTAGCAGTGTCTTATAAAAAGAGCAAAATAGACACAGACACACACCTGGGGAAGATAGATGCCAAGGAACAACAAGGAATTCCCAAGCTACCAACAAGGAAGGAACTTCCCCTAGAGCCAACGCCCTGATTTGGACTTCTAGCCTCTTGAACTATGAGACAATAAATACCTGTTCTTTAAGGCCACACACTTGTGGTATTTTGTGTTAAGGCAGCAGTAGGTAACTAAGACATGGAGCAACAAGTAACTGCAACCCCGCAAGCTGTAACTGGGATGTGTGTGACTGTGGAACAAAGGAGACAGTGGGCAACCCTGTCTTGAGGGGCTTGGCTTGGGAAAGTCTTCACAAAGGAGATACCTGGGTTGGGTCTTAATAAGAAGAGAAGATATTTCTTAGGCTGACAAAAGGAGCTAGGACAGCCCAGGCAGAGGGAAAACTACCCTTAAGAGTCAGAAAAATCAACGAGCAAGCATTGTTCTTGGAACGGTAAGCAGATTGTGATGGCAGGAATGCCAGCCAGCTGTGTACCTGTGAGCCCAGGCCTGGAGGGAGGCAGGGGCGCTGCTCTGACACCAGGCAATGCAAAGTGAGGGTATAGCAGATGCCATTCCCTCTGGCTAAAATACCCTTCCCCTTGTCTAAGTGTCACCAAACCATTACTTGGTGAACATTTCCACTGTGCCAGCTACTGAGATAAGCATTCTACATGCACTTTTGTTAGTTGTCATTAAGTCGGCTCTGACTCATGGTGAACTTGTGACAGAACGAAACAGTGCCCAGTCCTATGCCATCTTCGTGATTGTTGGTATGTTTGAGTCCATTTGTGGCCATTGTGTCAGTCCATCTCATGGAGGGTTTCCCCTGCCTTCACTGGCCCTCCACTTTATCAAACACGATGTCCTTCTCCAGCAATCGGTTTCATCTGACTACACATGCAAAGTAAGTGAGTCGAAGTCTCAGATAATATTCTATGATCCATAGGGTTTTCATTGGCTAATTTTTGGAAGTAGATCACAATAACCTTAAGAGGTGGATATAAATCCTCCTTGTTTTCAAGATGAAGAAACGCAGGTACAAAATGACTATGTAATTTGCCCAAAGTTGCGCAAACAACAAGCAGTGGAGATGTGGTTCCTACCCAGGTTGGTCTATTACAAAACTCATGCCTCTGACACCCATTAAACCTAGGTTAAGTACCCTGGGGCCCTTGATAGGCCCCCATCACAATAAATTGTAATTGCCCCTTTCCTTGTCTATCTCCCGCTAAAACGTGGGTCTCAGGAGGGCAGAGACTTCGCCCAGCTCACTACTGTATCGCTAGTGCCTGGCACAGTTCTGGCAGACTGCAGGCATCAATGAGCATGTGTTAAAGAATGAATCAATCATCAATGACTAGATGGATGAGCAAGGCTCTGAACTCATTTCCAGTGTGTACTGCTACCCTTCTCTGACCTTGTAACAAGGGAATCCCAATTATCATACTGAAACCAAGATCTGGCTACAAAACCCCAGTTCACTTCCACCCTCTCCACTGTGGTCAGAAGGGAGAAGAGCTCCCCCAGCACTAGCCTTAAGGCTGTGTAACAGACGCCTCCCCGGGTGACACTACAGGCTTCCACCATCATCCTCACCCCCATCCTCATCCCGTCTGTACCAAGAGCTAACAGAGGAGGCCTGACTGCTGTCCTTTGAAAGGGCTGCTTACAAGGTGGGCCCTTGGGTGGCATCTAGAAACTTGGATTTGGGGAGGTCCCACCATCCTAAGTGACCACAGTGGCTCACTTTGCCTAAACTGTAGAAATAATGTGGTATAGGCTAAATGCCTGCTTTCTTTCTTGAAGTCTGGAATGTTGGCATGTTCTGGGCAGAGGGTGCCCACCTGACCAGCCCCAAATAAAAACTCTGGGCACTGAGCCTCTATCCAGCTTTCCTGGTTAACAACACTTCACGTGTTGCTGGGGAATTAAACTCACCCTGTGTGACTCCTGGAGCTCTGCTCGCACAGTGGTTAAGAGCTCAGCTACTAACCAAAAGGTTAGTGGTTTAAATCCACTAGCTCCTCCATAGGAGAAAGATGTGGCAGTCTGCTCCTGTAAAGATTACAGCCTTGGAAACCCTATGGGGCAGTTCTACTCTGTCCTACAGGGTCGCTATGAGTCAGAATTACTCTTTGGCAGTGGGTTTTTGGTTTTGTGTGACTCCACTGGGAGAGAACCCTTGGAAGATTGTGCCTGGTTTCCTCCAGACTTATCCCCATGCACCTTTTCCCTTTGCTGATTTTGCTTTGTGTTCTTTCACTGAAATAAATCATAGCTATAAGTATGACTGTATGCTGAGTCCTGTGAGTCCTAATGAATCAACGAACTTGGAGGTGGTCTTGGGGACCCTGACACGCTGTCTTGCCACAAAAGCAGGATTGTGAAATACTTCCTATCTAGTCCTGTCCATGCACCAGAGGAATCACATACCCTGAGGCCCAGGGGCCAGACAGGAATGTAGGGTGTGCAGCCAGGTGAGCGGGATCAGTGGCAAACTGCAGAGTCTACAGCAGGCAGCTGTGACTTAGCTCCCGACCACACCCGCAAGGCACAGGCAGACCAGTAGTTAGTTTCAAAACTGCTGATGTTAAACCCTCTCTATCTTAACCAGCTGCCATCAAGTCGATGATTTTTCAGAAGTAGATCACAAGGCCTTTCTTCCAAGGCACTTCTAAGTAGACTCCTACCTCCAACCTTTCAGTTAGCAGCCAAGTATGTTAACCATTTGTGCCACCCAGGGACTCCAAAGAAATGTCAAAACCCAAGAGAAATGTCTGACATGCCCAACACAATGAAGATTCCTTTAAAGTAAATAAAATAAAATCGAGATGTTTGGTTTGATTTGTGAAACCAGCAAGAAGGGTGGCAGGTGGGACACAGCTCAGTTCCAGTAGCAGTGGGCCGCCGCCCTTCTTGGATTTCTTCATGAGACAGATTGTCAAAAACACACCCATATGTCAGCGTCCACTCTCAGAATTGGCTTATACCACGTTATGTTAAGGAGACTAGATACCTGGTAGCACAAATCTTTAAGGCTATTAAGCTGAGCAGGCAAATGCACGAAAGCAGAAAAACTAAAACTCAGCAGTGACTTCTTGCACAGAGGAATCTTGCTTCTGGTTTACAAGATGTGCCTTGGTTTTAAGTTGATTAGAAGTGACAGGCAAGAAGAGGGAGGGAGTCAGTCATGACTCCTAGGATTGTGGCCTAAAGGACTAAAAACCAGAAAACCCGTTGCCGTCGAGTCAATTCTGAATCATAGCGACCCTATAGGACAGAGCAGAACTGTCCCATAGGGTGTCCAAGGAGCGCCTGGTGGATTTGAACTGCCGAGCTTTGGGTCAACAGCCATAGCACTTAACCACTACTCTACCAGGGTGTCCTGAAGAACGAAAGGGCTCCCTTATCTTATGAAAGGAAGCCCACACTTGACCCTAGGCCCACTCAGCAACCATCCCACTACCCAGTAATGCTGGCCTTCCTAAGAGCAATGGGAAGGCCAGGTCTGCAGATCTACAACACCCCCATCTGAGTTATAGCTCAGCCCATCCCTTTAGACCAACACCCCAGAGGACCTCACTCTCCTGTTCACCCAGGAGAAGTTATGTATCATTAAATCTTCATTCACTGGCGGAGATCGCCACGTAACTCTGCCAATTCCCTCCCCATCTCTTGGAGGCTTCACTTCCTCCTCCCGGCCAGCCCTCCCACACCATAGCCCTATGTTTCAGTTGTCGGCGCTCATTTACCTCCAAGTTCTTACTGAGCGTTTTTGTGGCACCACCAACCACCTATATGCACAGAATGCTCAAGACAAGTACAACCTCCAGACTTGCATCTCCCCTCTCTCACACCCCAGTTATACACTTCCAGATGCCTCCAAACCAGTGGGCCTCAAAGTGTGGTCTTCAATCTGGCAGCACCTGTATCACCTGGGAACTTGTAGGACATGCAAATTCTCGGGCCATCCCAGAATCAGAAACTCTAGAAACTCCCAGGAGTGGGGCCCAGCAACCTGTGTTTTAACAAGCACTACAGGTGCACGCTCAAATTTTCATCAGAATCAACTCGATGTCAGTGGGTTTGGTTTAGGTTTGGCCCTACATACTTCCACTCCCCTCTCTCACTATGGAGCCCTGCTGGCACAAACAGATAAGCACCTGGCTGCTAACGGAAAGGTTGGCAGTTCAAACCCACTAGCAACTGCGTGGGAGAAAAGACCTGATGATTTGCTCCCATAAAGATGAAACCAAACCCACTGCCATCGAGTCGATTCTGACTCATAGTGACCCTATAGTACAGAGTAGAACTGCCCCATAAGGTTTCCAAGCCTGTAAATCTTTACAAAAGCAGACTGCCACATCTTTCTCCCCAGGGAGTGACAGGTAGGTTCAAACCGCTAACCTTTTGGTTAACAGCCAAGTGCTTAACCCGCTGCACCACCAGGGCTCCTCCAGTAAAGATTGTTGTTGTTGTTACCTGCCATCGAGTCAGTTCCGACTCACAGCCACCCTACATACAACAGAACGAAACACTTCCCAGTCTTGCACCACTGTTATCCTTGAGCCCGTTGTTGCAGCCACTGTGTCAGTCCATCTTGTTGAAAGTCTTCCTCTTTTTCACTGGCCCTCTACTTTACCAAGCATGATGTCCTTCTCCAAGGACTGATTCCTCCTGATAACATGTCCAAAGTGTATGAAACATGGTCTTGCCATCCTTGCATAAAGATTACAGCCTTGGAAACCCTGCGGGGCAGTTCTACTCTGTCCTACAGGGTCACTTTGAGTCAGACAACACTTTATAACAATCCCACGATTGTCTCAAACAATTCTCAAATGAGAGTAATTTCTTTTTTTAAATCAAGCAGACTTCCCTGGAAAGGTACCAACATTTCCCAAAAACAAGATCGAAAGCATAACCTGAGTTCAATAGAGAAGAGTTCTAAAACGTAAAAGATATTTTCAAAAATTCAAGATTGATTTGTGACTGTAAAACATGAAGATAAGTCTTCCATGGCTATAGAGAAAAAAACACTCAATTGCACCAGAAGAACTGGATGATGCCTCGCTACCATTACAGAACACTTTGATCAAAGATTCTATAGAAGAATCCTGATCAAAAAAGAGAAAATGCAGAACAGTATTTCAAATTCTCATGGAATCCAGACTTTGTGGAGCCATGGAGGCTGGATAAATCCCTGAAACTATTGCTCTGAGATAATCTTTAAGCCTTAAACCAAAAATATGCCCTGAAGTCTTCTTAAAACAAACAGTAGTTTAGCTTAACTAGTAAAGAATGTCTGCCTTGAGCATGGTACTCTTTTAAGACTTATGTACATGGAATCAAATTGACAATAGCAACTCAAAAGATTAGATAGGAAATTTAGGAGGTAGTGAGATTATGTTAATGGAGAAGGAACAATTTGGAAAAGGAAGGTGAGAGTGGTTGTACAACTCGAAGAATATAATCAATGTCACTGAGTTGTACATGTAAAAATTGTTGAATTGGCATATGTTCTGCTGTGTATATTCTCAAAGCAGCAAAAATAAAAAAAATTTTTAAAAGCCTGAATTGCAACTTGGGAAAGAAATAACAAAAATGTAGTAACTCGTGCAAAAATGACCATCAGTCTACCCTACTTTGGTGGGGGGTACTTGAGAATAAACAGTACCCTAATAAAATAAATACACAATTTATTAATATGACTTTTACAGCATATTATTGCATATTTTAATAAGGATGAACAGATGTTAACCAATATATATTTTGGGTTTAAAATGGTCATCACCTGCACCATATGCATTTTTAGCGTGCTGTGAACATCTGAAAGGAGTATGCTTTTTACTGCAGCACTCTGCTTTAATTCAACATGTAGAATAAGTTCTTACCTACTTAACTACTTGCCCATACTCCTAAGAAACTATGTATTCGTCAATGGCTTCCTTCAAATCTTTGAGAACATCAGGTTTACTAGGCCCTAAGGTATAAATGAGTCAAAACTGAAATAAATTCCAAAAAAACCAAAGGGCTCAATTTACATTTTCAGGATTTTTCTAAACTGATAAATCTAAGTATTCTATTCAAATCTGATTTTGATTTTTTCTATCTAGCTTTCCCTTAGAAAAGAATCAACAAAAAAAAAATTGAAGAAAGACTGGCCTAATAAGTACATAAAAAGATGCTCAACATCATTAGCCGTCAGGGAAATGCAAATCAAACCACAGTGAGATACCACTTCATACCTACCAGGATGGCTAAGATAAAAGACAGACCACAACAAGCGTAGGTAAGGAAATGAAGGAAATGGAACTTTCATAGACTGCTGATGGGAGTGTAATATTGTGCAACCATTGTGGAAAACAGTCTGGCAGTTCCTCAGACTGATGAACAGAGTTACCACATGACCAACAATTCTACTTCTGTGAATGCACCCGAGAGATGAAAACATGTCCTTCACAAAAACTTGAACACAAACGTTCATAGCAGCATTATTCACTATCGCCAAAAAGTGGAAACAAGCCAAATGCCCATTAACCAATGAACTGATATACAAAATGTGGCACATCCATACATGGAAAATTATTCAGCAATAAAATGAATGAAGTATCGATGCAACACGGATGAACCTTAAAAACATTACGCTAAATGAAAGAAAGAAACAAGTCACAAAGGACGACATATTGTATGATTCCATTTATATGAAATGTCCAGAATAGGCAAATCTGTAAGAGACAGAAAGTAGATTAGTAGTTGCCTAGGGCTGAGGGTGGGAGGTAGGGGAGGAGATTGAAAGGTGCCAGCTAAAGGAGGGGGGTGTTTTTAGGTCAATGAAAATGTTCTAAAATTGACTGTTGCGGTGTGATGGATCACTTTCGTGTGGCCTTTCTAGCCATGGTCTTGTAACTTCCATCCAGGTGATTGGGCGGGAGTGTGCAGATAGGGTAATTGTAACCCACCAAAGGGCTTGGTAGGTTTTGCCATCCCGATGGGCTTGAAATGAGCCATTCTAGAGGCAGGAAAGAGAAGATCCCACCACCACCAACGAAGAACAGCCAGGAGCTAGAGCGCATCCTTCGGACCCAGGATTCCTGTGCTAAGAAGCTACTGGAACCAGGAGACCGAGAGAGAAAGAGAGCTGTAAGCCTGAAGATGGCAAGAAGCAATGGGCTTCCCGGCTCACGGGAAGAGAATCTGAGTGCCTCTGGACAGAGACTGAGGGCCAGGGAAAAGCGTGCCTGTGACCTCGGCTGGGAAGAGGCTGTACTGATGGAAGCACTGTATTCTGAGTGTTCCTGAGCCTGAATTGTAACTGTTACTTCCCTGGTAAACCCCATAATCGTAAGTATTGTCTGTGAGTTCTGTGTGGCCATTGCAATGAATTAGCAAACTCAGCAGAGAAGTAGAGAGTGCTATGGGGGGGACGGTTGGGGTCTGAATTGGTAAAGACGGCAGAGAGAGGAGGCTTGTCTGACCTCCACCTCATAGGAATCGGCCTTGGGCCGTTGATGTTGATTCTCCTTCCTCCTTGTGAAGTTAGAGGAGGTCAGACTTCACCTCCACGCTGTTTTTTACAATTGTGATGATGGATGCACAACTCTAAATTTACTAAAAGCAGCTGAATTGTACAAGTTAATCAGTGAATTGTATGGTATGTGAATTACATCAAAATAAAGCTTTTTTTTTTTTAACGGCCTAAAGCTAGAAGAGAATTGCAAACAAAAGCAGATAACTAAAAAGTGTTAAGTACTTCAAATGTGTTATTTTTTGTGAATCCTTTCTTTGCACTGTAAATTTCTCCCAAATGGAGACCGTTGTTGTTATTTGCCTTCTGACTCATGATGACCCCATGTGATCAGAGATAACTTTTATTATCATTTTACAGTTTACAAGCACTTTCACAAATAAGGTCTTTTGAGTCCTCACTACAATCCTAAGCAAAAAAAAAAAAAAAAAACGTTGCGGACTCATAGAGACCCTATAGGACAGAGCAGAACTGCCCCTCGGGGTTGTCAAGGAGCGGCTGGTGGATTCAAACTGCTGACCTTTTGGTTAGCAGCCGTAGCTCCTAACCACTGCGCCACCAGGGCTCCTCTGTAATCCTTGCGGGAGATAATTATTCCCCTAATTTTATATTCCAGGGTGTGGTGGCTCCAAATTTATGAGATATATTCGGGCCCAGTGAGCATGCCAGGGCAGATGTCAGTTCTTCCCTCCTAAAGCCTGCATCCTTTCTTCTACTCAAAGTAGCATCTCAAGGTGACAGGTGGTACTGTCAGGCAGGTGTGTGGAGACGGCCATTCTGACCCCCAGTCTCAAACAGGAGAATGCCCATGATTTGATTTTTCCGAGAGCTGGTCTAGCTAGCTACATTAGTCCACAATCAAACCAAGTATAAGCAAGTATAAGCTAACTAACTGGCCACTCCTCGGAGGTCTCATGATACCATGGAAAGTACTTGAGCCCTTTGCTCTTCAGCGATTTACTTCAGTTTTGGCTCATCTTTTAATTTGCCTCAGGTCCTAGTGAGCCTGATATTGCAAAAGATTTGAATGAAGAATTAGTGAATACACAGCTTCGTGGGAGTAGGGGGAAGTAAATGAGAAAAAAAGAAATACCTCTCTCAATGCTGTTGTAAAGATTTAATGAGAATATATCTGAAAATACCTGACTCACAATAAAAACCAAACCCGTTTCCGTCGAGTCGATTCTGAATCATAGCGACCCTATAGGACAGAGTAGTGAGACAGAGCCCCCACAGTGCTGTGTTCTTTACCTGGCTTTCTCCCCTACAGTGTTATATTGCAAAACCGTTTCCTTTGCTGGGCTCCCCCCACCCCCCTCAGCTTTGCATTTGAATCCTGCTTTTGCTTGGAGGTTATATGTAAACCCCATTGTGCCTGCGTAGTATGACTAAGAATGTTACTGACATAACTTGTATGAACTCTCTACTTGTAAACCCCTTTAAAAGTAACCTACCTGCCTGCCCTTGGTGGGCAGTCTTGGCAGAAGTAAGCACCAACTGATTCCATTTCCTTGTACAGCGAAATAAAGGTGGCTTTTTTGTTCTCTCACTTCGGTCTCTCGTTTATTGGCCAATACAAGTCACACCGAGTAAGAATCTGGGGTTTCCACCTGGTAACAAGAGAACTGCCCCATAGGGTTTCCAAGGAGCAGCTGGTGGATTCGAACTGCAGATCTTTTGGTTAGCAGCCGAGCTCTTAAACACTGTGCAAAAAGGGCTCTGACTCACAACAGACACTCAATAAATGTTCACTAATGCTAAAGCAAGTGGTCCAGTACCTCAAATGATGTTTCCTACGGAGACCAGCGAGGCACTTCTGGACCTTTAGGGTTCTAAACCTCAGATCTTGAGAACTGTGATCAACATTAAAGTGAATTGACTAATCTGCCCAACTTGGAAAAACTGACCACTTAATTTTAAAGAAAAGAGCCCTGGTGGCCAGAGACATATCTACAGAAAATAGCATTTATGGCAAACACTTGGAGCCCGGGTGGCACAGTGGTTAAGAGCTCAGCTGCTTACCAAAAGGTCGGCAGTTCGAATCCACCAGACGTTCCTTGGAAACCCTATGGAACAGTTCTACTCTGTCCTACAGGGTCACTACGAGTCGGAATCCACTTGACGGCAACGGGTTTGGTTATTTTAGTTATGGCAAGCACTGAAATTGTGCCGCTGCAGAGGCATAAGGAGCACCCAGGGGCAATCTCTAAACTGCGCCTCCCCTCAATTTCAAGATGAATAGACACATCAGCAGAAACGCCTTCCGCCCTCTTGGGCAGCTGTCGCAGTCAGGCACCTTTCATATTTGTGGCGCCTCAGAATGTCACTCTGTTCATCATCTGGCACCCCCTTGGATTTGTGCCCAAGGCCAAGTGCACCCCTCGCTACGCTTTTATGCCCCTGTCCAAATATCTGACACCCATCTTTTAGGTAACTGTACCGTAGTATAAGCTCAAACATACAAGTCAAGCTCGTTAATCTTTTACTTAACACATTACGGCACTACATGAAAATCACACCTGCGCCTTCCTTGCCTTCACTGATGAGAATTGATCTATGATGTGCTCAGTCTTTTTTTTTCCAGTTTCTTCTCTTCTACCCTCAGCAAAGCAAGATCACACAGTCTGCTTTGACCCATGCAGGCTCTCAAATACAAAAGTATTGGTTTTAACTTGCTGAATGCTGTCTTGTAGCTGGTGATGGAAACTTCGATGGTTAGTAGAAACTGCATTGGGGGGAGGGGGGCTTCAAGTGGCTCCCAGGGCATGTGCCATACCTGCCATACCTTAGAAATGCCTCTGCTGGTGGCGCAGTGGTTAAGCACTGGGCTGTTAATAGAAAGGTCGGGGGTTCAAACCCACCAGCCACTCCACTGGAGAAAGATGTGGCAGTCAGCTTCTGTAAAGATTACAGCCTTGGAAACCCGATAGGGTAGTTCTCCCTGTCCTATAGGGTCGTTATGAGTCAGAATCAATTTGACGACAATGGGTTTGGTTTGGTAATTTTAAAGAAGAATCCATTATTAATTTTATTTCATGTTTAATATAAGTTGTGTTCTTTTGTACCTGGTGGATGCAAACTGCCAATCTTTTGGTTAGCAGCCGTAGTTCTTAACCACTACGCCACCAGGGCTCCAATTTTTCAATATCTTTAACAGCGAATATGTGTGTGTATTTTGTTGTTGTTGTTGTCACGTGCTGTCGAGTCAATGTGAACTCATAGTGACCCCATAATCTTTACCCGAAGCAGCCCTGGTTAAAGCACTCAGCTAACTGAAAGGTCGGTGGTGTAACCCACCAGTGGTTCCGCAGGAGAAAAGACCTAGCCATCTGCTCCCACTAAGATTACAGCCTGGGAAACCCTATGGGGCAGTTCTACTCCGTCCTGTAGGGTGCTATGAGTTGGAATTCACTCGACGGCACACAACAACAACAATCTTTATGGGAGCAGATCGCCAGGTCTTTCTCCAGCAGAGCCACTGGGCGGGTTCGAACTGCCAACCGTTCAGTTAGCAGCCACCGTTGCGCCACCAGGGCTCCTTATGTGTGTATTCTAGGGACTCCCAAACCTAATTATGTATCAGAATCACTGAGATGTTATTAAACCTTCAGATTCCAACGCAGAAATTCTCATTCAGTAAGTTTTAATTTAGGAAATAATATTGGAGTTATTACACCCTGTCCTCGAGCATAGAGAATGTGACCCAGCTGGAGCTGGGCTCACAAGAACTCACAAGGGCACATCAACTGCGCCCTGAGGTATAAAGACAATAGCTACGATAATCTTGGAAAATATCTTTTAGGGAAACTTTCACATAAGCCAATCAAACAGAACACAAAAGACTTTCTATCCTTTTTCTACTAGCATTTAGTGAATAGAAATTTGTTGGACAAATGAAGACCCTCCTGACTGTCGTTACTGAAACCTATACCACTGATTGCTAAGAAAGACAACTCAAAATGTAGGATCACAGTTTCTAGCCAATCTGAAAAGGCTAAGTTTTCAATGGTTTTGCCATTTGCAATGTTAATATATACTGATGATTCTGTAATGGTCTTTGGACTTGGGCAGACATGGCTGTGACAGCCTGCTTGTCCGTTTTCCCATTCTTGCCTATTCTGTAATATTCTTTGGACTTGAAAAGACATGGCTTTAGCAGTATGCTTGTCTGTTTCCCACTTTTGCCTTTTTGAATATATGCCAAATAAAATTTTCTTTTTGCTTTATTAAACTTTATGATGGTTTTCCCCTACAATAGTTTGGAGTAATTGGAGATTTCTCATTGCTGTTAAGTTCCCCCAGGTGATTTGAATGCTCCGCGCATCACTGGATCACTGAGAAAACCTTTCACAGGACACTTTTTAAGGACTTTTTTTTCATGTGTGGACTACAAAATAGCATTTGTTTACCAAATAAAACACTGAACTATACTGTATGTCAGAAGGGAACTCACTATAGAAGGGGAAACCTTTTTCTTCTCTTTTGCCTTACTAGAATTAGAAGGAAATAACATTCTGAAATTCTGCTAATGCAGGAAATCTCCCGAAAAGGGAAAATTTTCTGCCAAATCTGGTCCTCTTGAATTGTCTTCACTTGTCATTTCAAAGGGACTCTTCAACCAAAGGAAGCTGTAAGTTCCTTCCGACAAGTTGCAAACCTCATCCTGATGAAGGCCAGGACTTAAGACGAGTCAAGGGTCTCAAAAGAAAAAAGAATTTGGAAGGAATGTGAAGAATCTTCCACTATTTAATATCCTCCCAATATCCCTGAGCACTTGTATATTCTGAAGCTCATATGTGATCTGTAACAAAGTCTTTCTAGGATGATAGATGAAATCCTTTTTTATTAGTTTGCCCATTCACATTTATGTTCTCATTGAAAAGAGTGTCCTCAAACCACAAGCTGGACAATTTTAAACAGATGCAAGCAGATGACTGATTATTACAAGGCTTCTCTAAATTACACAATTTTACAACTAGAAATGATGTTGGACCGTTAGGCTCATTTAACACTAAAGCAGAAACAAAACAGTTTGGAGTACTTTGGAAAATTTTTCATGTCATCTTTCTGAAGTCTTGTTATGAACTCCTCCAATCTTTACCAAGCAACAACATTTTTTTAAGGTTCATTCCAACTACTTTCAAAAATGAGTTTGAGTCAACAGTAAAAAAAACTATATCCAATATAAACAAGACACCTAAAATGCCAATTAAAAGAAGCATAGAGATAGATATTATCTGGCACATATGCTTAGTTAATTAATGCAGTTTGAGCCCTGGTTAGCTCCATTTCCTTTTGCTTTACATTCTTATTCAACCTTTTACATCCCCTACAAGAAAAATAACTGAAAGTATCCAGAAGCAAAACTCCAGGGGCCAGTATGCCAACCACATTTCAAAATCTTGCTAAGGAGTCTGTCATTTTGGAGAGGAGAAGCTGTGATCCCTAAGATTGTAGTGTGTTTGTTCCGGTCAGAAAAACTAAGATTGATGTACAGTGAAACCTGTGAGAGCTGGACCTCAACAGGACTGCCTTGTTTTTCCAGGTCTCACAAGTTTTCATCTTTGACAGGGTGCAATCTTACCAATTTTCTATTGCTCTCTATTAAGAATTCTACCTCATAAACAGCCAGTGAGTTTTCCTTCTCTGACAGGTTTCTGGCTTTTGCAGGTTTTACTGCATAGGGCTGGATGGAAATGTATTCTAAATTATTCCTTTACATTGGACAAAAAAACTTCACCCCATTGTGCCTTAGTCCAGTGCTTCTGAAAAGTTAATGTGCAAACTGTTCGCCTGATGATCGTGTTCAAATGCAGAATCTGACCCAGCAGGTGCGGGTAGTCCTGAGATTCTGCATTTCTACCAAGCCCCCAGGCGATGCCGTGGCTGCTGGACCCGTGGACTTCACTTGGAGTAGCGAGGCCCTAAGGCACTTGAAAGACAGAACGTCATCTATCACTCCAGCCATCTAAAAATCAGTTTCCTCACCAGGAAACGCAGAGAATTAATTATATCTTCCAAGTGAATTGGTTACCGACCAAACACCACTGGTTAAAATGTGTCGAGAAACTTGCATTGAAAGCCTGACCGCCCCTTCCCCGCCCCCCAACAGTACCTACCCACCTCTGGAACTTGGATACATACAACACCAGAGATGATAAGGATAGTTGAGAGACCCAGTTGCACAGAAGTCTCTCATGCAGTCTTCAAAACGCTTTTGGAAATACCCTTCTCAAGCTTGAGGAATGCATGGAATTCAGTGGCCTTTATCCTACGTCAAGATGGCCAACGTAGTTTCGACTAAGCGTTTCCTATAGAACAACCTTGCAATGCAGCAGCTGAAAACTGACGACGCCCAGATTGCTGATAAGCTCGGCCCCCTCCCTTACAAATGGGTCAGCAAGTGCGCGCACACGCGCACGCACAAGTTCTCTAAGGCTCTGCCGCGCAGGGGGAACAGGTACTGGTTCTGCCGGCTGCGTGGGCAGCTGAGCACCTCTGGGTCTGTGCAGTCAGGGAGTGTGAAGTTTTCAAGCCCCGTAACTCAGCCAGCCTCTACCCGCTTTCAACTAAACAGCACCTCCCTCCGCCCTCGCAAAACTAAGGTACCATCTCCTGCCTCGTCCAAACACTGCAAACACTGGCTGCGCCAATAGAAACTCAAAGCCCTTTTAATCTAGTTAAAGAGAAGCACAACAGAAAGTGAAAGTTTCCTTCCCTTGGGGGAGAAGACGTCAGGCCAGGCAGGGAGAAGGGGGTGGCTCCGAGGCACCTGTGGCTGACCCAGGTGCGTGCTCAGACCGACTTCCGGATGATTCTCCAACAGAAACCCACTGATGTGCAGTCGCCTCCCGGGGATATGAGGAGACGAAAGCCAGTCAAGCATCCCCAGACAGGAAAAAAAATAAATGCTCAACAAAGTGTACCCCCAACTCCACAGGGAGATCTAGGGGGAATATCAGTTCACACTTACTCGCGCTGCCCCTAACCTCCGCCCACACAACAGCTCCAGGGCGCAAGTTGCCGCCGCACCCAACAGGTCCCGCCTGCTCTTTGCGTCGCCGCGCGAAAGTCAGGACAGGAGGGAAGGATTCCTAGCGACGCCCGAGCCCAGCCGGCCGCGCCACAGGCGGCTGTCCTCGGACCGCGCGGCGGGCAGTGCTGTGCCTGGGCGCCAGCGGCTCTCCTGGAGCTAGGGAGGGAGAGAGAGGAGGGTACTCGCCTGGAGGCGGGAGGCGGGAGGCGGGTGGCGGCTGCAGCCGGCGGAGTCGAGCGCAAGACGAGGGCGACTCTCCCGGGCGCTTGAGCTCTAGGTCGCAGCTCCGGCGGGGACCGTGTCCCCTGAGCTCCCCGCGCGCGTCGCTGGCAGAACCTTGCGGGAACTGAAGTGCGAGAGGCTGTCCCAGGAATGGGCGGGCTCAAGTGGCCTCCGCAGCCGCTCCTGTGTGTTATTGTAACTCAAGCTATTTCCTGTTTGGAGGTTTGGAAGAAAGAAAAAAAAATTCCAGGGTGGAGGCGGGGTGGGGGGCTGGGCAGCGGCGACCCGGAGGAGACTGGGGTGGGCGGCAGCTGTCAGCTGTTACCTCACGACCCCAAGGGTGCCAGGCGCTCGGGCCCCGGGAAAGAGACGCAGGTTCTTGGAGCGGTACTTTGGGGTGTCGGGAAGGGAGAAGGGGGCCCTCACCCACGCCACCCAGCGGTGGGGCAGGGGTTGCGGCCGCGAGGGGGGCCTTGTCACCGGAGCCCATACCGCTGCCTCTTCCCCTCAATGCAAAACTGCTCCTGAGCTTCCTTCCTGCCTGCCAAAGCGCAAGAGGAATTTCGCTATGCGCCTTTCTTTATTCGTGCCCAGGTCTGTTTTCTGATCTTCTCCGATGGAGCCGGCAAGGAAGGGATCAGCTCCTTTACCTTTCAAAGGCCGCAGGGGAGATGGGTTGGGCATGGGTTATGGGCAGTTATGGGTGTTTGGTGGTGGTGGAGGTCTTTGTTTTTGGTTGGGGGGGGAGTTGGAAACAGGTTAAGTTTTGTGTGTGTGTGTGTGTGTGTGTGAGAAAAGTTAACTTTTATGACTAGCTTCCGTTCCCCTCCCCCACCAACCCCACCCTTACCCGGGATCACAGGGCCTGAGGCCTCAATCCGGAAATACCGGTTACTCCCGCTGGGACAATAGGTAAGGGGCGGGAGTGCTATCTTGAGAGCTTGCTTACTCACTTCGGGAACGCTTGCTGGGCCAGCTGGGAGGGCAGAATCCTCCTAGTGCCCAAGCAGGTGCTCCTTCCTTGAAATCTTGTTAAAAATCCCGTGAAGGCCATGCAGTCATTCATTCAAGACAGCTTTGCTTATGGCTGCCAAATCCTCCTTTCCTCCTCCCCGTACAAAACCTTGCCAGAATAGAATGAATAACAATGGTTTTTATATAACTCAAGTTCCTTTACTGCAGACTTCTAGGGTACCTATCATCAAGTTATTCCAAGAAGAGGAAAGATTGAACCTAAAGGACAGTACGATTTTAAGAAGAATGAACAGTAGCTTGTCAGAAACATAGTGTTAGCAAGATGAATAAAAGTATATCCAGTATGTTACAGGTTCAGCAAACAGGAACACAAATATACAAGTGTTTGCTTATATATATTTTTTAATAGAAGGATAAATTATTAAATAAAATGATTATCTATATGGTATGGAAGGAGTCCCTGGGTGGTGTACATGTTTTGCTAACTGAAAGATTGGATGTTCAAGTCCACCCAGGGGCACCTCAGAAGAAAGGTCTGGCGATACACTTCCAAAAATCAGCCATTGAAAACCCTGTGGAGCACAGTTCTACCCTGAAACACACAGGGTGTCATGAGTCGACTGGCTGGCAACTTGTTTTTGTTTTTGTTTTTGTTTTATGGAGTTGGGAGGGAACAGGATGGAAGGACAAGGATAGAAGTTCGACTTCTCAGCAGATACCTAGTTTTATAGATTTGACTTTGGAATGATGTAAATGTTTTACATCATTATAAAAATAAATAAATAAAATTTTTAAAAAGCAAAAGCAAAATTCAACAAAAGAATTATGTATCAAGATGTTGCTTTAACTGTGAAATGGAGAATTATGTCAAGTGACTTTAAAACACAATTATTTGACTCTACATCCCTTAGGAATATACTTTAAGGACAAAGAGAACTTTAAAAAAATCGTAAACTGTTTTTCGGTAATCGTGATATTAATAATAAGTAATTATGTTAATACTTGTTAGGAATCAAGATTTTTCAGTCTAAGAGAAAAGTGATAAATATAAAATTAAGGAAGTTAAGCAATCCTAAACCTGAATTGGAATTATCATTTAGAACTCATAATGTACTTTTCTTAAAAATAAAAAATTCCAAAATCTGTTCACTGAGAAGTCCTAGAAACAATGACCAACCCAGTAAGAATAGGGCACCCCTAGATCCTAGATTGTGGTCTATTAATACCATTTTCCCCTAAAAGGAACAAAGCCTCCTTGGAGAAGTGACTGATGTTAGATGTGGGGCAAGAAGTATCGAAAATAACCCTATGCAGTGTGTTGGATAGTTTTTATATGGCCTTTCTCACCCTGGTCTTGTTAACTCCCACCCATGTGACTGGGTGGGAGCATACAAATAAATTAATTGTGGCCCACCAAAGGGATTGGAGAGCTTGCTAATAAATTAAAGTTCATGACACCTGTGTGGGGGTGGGACCTTGCAAATAAGGTCTATAGAACCCTAACGAAGGGATTGGTCAGTTTTGCATCCCACTAGGCTTAAAATGAGCCATTACAGAGGCGGGAGGGGGAGGATCTCACTACCACCAAGAAAGAAGAGCCAGGAGCAGAGCTTGTCCTTTGGAACCGGGATCACTGCACTGAGAAGCTCCTGGAACCAGCAGACCAAAAGAGAGAGTTATAACATGGAAGACGTTGAGAAGGGATGGCAGAGAAACTGTGGCAGGAGAGACCAACAGGAGATGCCACAGTGGGCTTCCTGGCCTATGGAGCAAGAAAGTTGAGAATCTTCGCTCAGGAGGCTTGCTGGTATAGGGTGCCTCCAGGCATTTGGTGGAGCTAAGTTTGCCGACCCATGGAGGTAGAGCTGAGCACCTTCAGGCAGAGGCTTACTGACGGAATGGGTCCCTCCAAATGCTTATCAGCGGAGCCAAAAGAGCTTTCTAACATTTGCTCGAGCACGGCAGACGCCAAGGGCCAGAGAGGAGTGCCTGTGGGCATGGCTGAGAAGAGGCTGTCCTGATGGAAGAACTGTATTCTGAGCATTCCTGAACCTGAATTGTAACCTGTTACTTTCCTAATAAACCCTGTAACTGTAAGTATGGTCTGTGAGTTCTGTGTGGCCATTGCAATGAATTATCGAAACCAGCAGAGAAGTAGAGAGTGCTGTGGGAGGGACGGTTGGTGTCAAAATTGTTAAAGATGGCGAAGAGAAGAGGCATACCTGACCTCCACCTCATAGGAATCAGCCTTGGACTGTTGATGTTGATTCTCCTTCCCCCTTGTGAAGTTAGAGAAGGTCAGATGACGATGCACCCACGCCATTTTTACAGCCTGGAATATTTTGTTGAATCAGAAAGCAAGGAAGCTATCAAACACAAATAAAAACCAAAAAAACCAAACCAGTTGCCATCAAGTCGGTTCCGACTCATAGCGACCCTATAGGACAGAGTAGAACTGCCGCATATGGTTTCCTGGGAGCCCCTGGTGGATTCCAACTGCCGACCTTTTGGTTAGCAAACACTAACAGGTTCATATAAAACAGAATCAGGAACGAACTTGAAAAAGTTGCCTCTCAAAGTGGGATAATTTGAGCATCAATCTAAAAATAAATAATAACTGCAATGAATTGAAACATTTCAAATATATATATATCCATGAGTCATAATGGTCCTTTTTAAGATAACAACCCTTATTAGTCACTTTTTGAGATGCAATGGAGCTAACCCATTACAGGTAGTCCTGGACTTACAGCATATGCGAGTTATGACGAACCACACTTACAGCCATCTAATTTTTTTTTTATATCTTATTGTTAATAATATGTACTACATACAATGTTGCAGCATAAAATTTGTTGATGTTATCATTCTCAGATGTTCACTCGCAGCTGTTCAAAGACCAGATTTATAAATATACTGATAATAAAAGCAATAATAATGAAAACTGAAAAAAAGAGGTATTCAACTTACATCAGGAACAACTTCCAATGGACTCAGTGGAACGGAACCCTGTCCTAAGGCGGGAACTACCTGTATTTTGAAAGGTGGTAAATGGTAAATAAAGGGAAGGAATTACACAGTTTACCTGCCTTTTTTGCGTTGTACTGAACACTTCCTGGGCACTACCTAAGGTCCTCTTTGCCTCAACTGTCTCTTATCCTGGCCACTGCTGGCAACAACCAGTGTTGGGTGTGCTCTGACCAGCTTCATGACAGCAACCTGACCAAGGCTTCTCTTAATGACAGTGTGGGGTTCCATGGGAACTCTCTCTAGGTTCACAACCCAGAAGTGTGGATGAGTTAATGCTTCATGGTCTAACCTTTGACCACTGGGGGATAGGAGCTGATAGATAAATACTTCCCCGTCTTTCCTCTCAAGATGAACTGTCTCGAAACTCATTCTATATAGGTTCTCAGATAGTCACGCAGGATCAAGCAAGCCGGTACCTGAAGCAACAGCCAACCCAGGGAGGCTTCCTTGAATTGGCTGTTGCTTCTTCTCCTGTCCCTCATTTCTTTCCCTAGGATTACACTACCTGATATAGTAGCACACATAAGCCATTGTCTCAAGGTTCTGCTTCCTGAGGAAATCAGGCTGAAACATATACAAACTGTATCTCAGGATAACTAAATAATTGATGAGGAAATCATTCCAGCTAATAAAAAAAATAATGACAAAATTTGAATACTAACATTTTGCAAAACCCCTAATGAAATAGTGGATCAAGGCCCACCCATTGCAGTTGAGTCGAGTCCGATTCATAGCGACCAGATAGGACAGAGTAGAACTGCCCCATAGGGTTTCCAAGCCTGTAAATCTTTACGGAAGCAGACTGCCACATCTTACTCCCATGGAGCAGCTGATGGGTTCGAAAACCAGACCTTTCGGATAGCCGCTGAGTGCTTTAACCACTGCACAACCAGGGCTCCTCTTAGTGAATCAAGGCAATGGTCATCTACAGCCACTAACATCACAGTAGAGGAGATCACCACCAGTTACGTGTAGTCTGGTGGAAATACACAACACCACACATGACACATTCTTGCCATGAAGAGTAATATCTGAATCTGATCAAGCTTCTACATCTAACTACCAGTTTATAGGAACTACTGATACAAAGGAATATGTTAAGTAACACAATGGGGTACAATCAACAAAATCCAGAATGTGAGAAACTCTAAAAGACCAATGACCCAGTTTCCTCAACAAGTAGCAAGAATTTTAAAAAGATAGAGGAGAAAGCTATAGATTAAAAGAGACTTAAGAAATATGACAATGAAATGCATTGTGTAAATCTTATTTGGATTCTGATTCAAACCAATTAATTAAAAAAAAACTATGAAATGTTTGGGGAAATTCGATATTCCAAAAGTAAATCAAAATTTAGGAAAATTTTAAAAACTTTTAATGTAATCTAGTCTATGGAATCCATTTTACTACTACACATGTTTGAGTTAGTTATCTTTGTTAGTTATCTAGTGCTGCCACAACAGAAATACCACAAGTGAGGGGCTTTAACAAACAGAAATTTATTTTCTCACAGTTTAGGAGGCTAGAAGTCTATCTTAGTTATCTAGTGCTGCTATAACAGAAATATCACAAATGGATGGCTTTAACAAAGAGAAATTTATTCTCTCACAGTCTAGGAGGCTAGAAATCTGCATTCAGTGTGCCACCTCTAAGGGAAGGCTTTCTTTCTCTGTCAGCTCTGGGGGAAGGTCTTTGTCATCAGTCTTCCCTGGTCAAGGAGCTTCTCAGCACAGGGACCCCAGGTCCAAAGAACGCGCTATTCTCTTGGCTCTTGTTTCTTGGTGGTATAAGGTCCCCATATCTCTATGCTCGCTTCTCTCTTTTATAGCTCAAAAGAGATTGGTTTAAGACACAATCTAATCTGATAGATTGAGTCCTGCCTCATTAACGTAACTGCCCCTAATCCCACCTCATTAACATCATAGAACTAGGATTTACAACACATAGGAAAATCACATCAGATGACAAAATGGTGGACAATCACACAGTACTGGCAATCATGGACTAGCTGGGATGACTCACATTTTTTTGGAGGACACAATTCAATTCATAATAAAGTCTGAATGCAGGGCGCAAGCTGTAGTGGAAGTCTTTCTTTCTGTGTCAGCTCTGGAGGAAGGTCCTTGTTTCTTCCGAGCTTCAGCTCCTGGGCAATCTTCATGTGGCTTGGCATCTTTCTTCCCCCACCTCTACTCTGCTCACTTGTTTAATATCTTTTATACCTCAGAAGAGATTGACTCAAAATACACTCTACATGAATCCGGACTCATTAACATAACAAAGACAACCCATTCCCAAATGAGATTAAAGCCACAGGCATGTTGTTGTTGTTAGGTGCCTTTGGGTCGGTTCCGGCTCATAGTGACACCATGTACAACACAACGAAACAAGGGCCTGTCCTGTGCCATCCTCACAATCATTGTTAACCTTGAGCCCATTGTTGCAGCCACTGTGTCAGTCCATCTTGTTGAGGGTCTTCCTCTTTTTCACTGACTCTGTACTTTACCAAGCACAATGTCCTTCTCCAGGGACTGGTCCCTCCTGATAACATGTCCAAAGGATGTGAGATGTAGTCTCGCCATCCTTGCTTCTAAGGAGCATTCCAGTTGTACTTCTTCCAAGATAGATTTGTTCGTTCTTTTGGCAGTTCATGGTATATTCAATATTCTTCGCCAACACCACAATTCAAAGGCATCAATTCTTCTTTGGTATTCTATATTCATCGTCCAGCTTTCACATGCATATGAGGCCACTGAAAACACCATGGCTTGGTTCAGGCACACCTTAGTTTTCAAGGTGATATCTTTGCTTTTCAACACTTTAAAGAGATCTTTCGCAGCAGATTTGCCCAGTGCAATACATCGCTTGATTTCTTGACTGCAGATTCCATGGGTGCTGATTGTGGATCCAGGTAAAATGAAATCCTTGACAACTTCAATCTTTTCTCTGTTTATCATGTTGCTCATTGGTCTAGTTGTGAGGATTTTTGTTTTCTTTATGTTGAGGTGTAATCTATACTGTAGGCTGTGGTCTTTGATCTTCATCAGTAAGTGCTTCAAGTCCTCTTCACTTTCAGCAGACAAGGTTGTGTCATCTGCATAACGCAGGTTGTTATGAGTCTTCCTCCAATCCTGATGCCATGTTCTTCCTCATATAGTCCAGATTCTCAGATTATTCGCTCAGCATACAGATTAAGTATGGTGAAAGTATGCAATCCTGATGCACACCTTTCCTGACTTTAAACCACTCAGTATGCTGGGAATGACAAATTGAAGAGGAATGGCATTGCATTCATTGTCAAAAAGAATATTTCAAGAACTATTGTGAAGTACAACACTGTCAGTAATAGGATAATATCCATACGCCTACAAGGAAGACCAGTTATTACAACCATTATTCAAATTTACCCACCAACTACTAAGGCCAAAGATGAAGAAATTGAAGACTTTTACCAACTTACGCAGTCTGAAATTGATCAAACATGCAATCAGAAGGTATTGATAATTACTGGCAATTGGAATGCTAAAGTGGGAAACAAAGAAGAAGAATTGGTAGTTGGAAAATATGGCCTAGGTAATAGAAACGATGCCGGAGATCGCATGATAGAATTTTGCAAGACCAACGACTTCTTCATTGCAAATACCTTTTTTCAACAACATAAACGGCAACTAAACACGTGGACCTCACCAGATGGAATACGCAGGAATCAAATCGACTACATCTGTGGAAAGAGACGATGAAAAAGCCCAATATCATCAGTCAGAACAAGGACAGGGGCCGACTGTGGAACAGACCTTCAGTTGCTCATATGCAAGTTCAAGTTGAAATTGAAGGAAACTAGAACAAGCCCATGAGAGTCAAAGTACGACCTTGAGCATATCCCACCTGAATTGAAAGATCCACCTCAAGAATAGATTTGATGTGTTAAACACTAATGACCAAAGACCAGACAAGTTGTGTAATGACATCAAGGACGTCATACATGAAGAAAGCAAGACGTCATTAAAAAGACAGGAAAGAAAGAAAAGACCAAAATGGATGTCAGAAGAGACTCTGAAACTTGCTCTTGAATGTCAAGTAGCTAAAGCAAATGGAAGAAATGATGAACTAAAAGAGCTGAATAGAAGATTTCAAGGGCGGCTGAAAAAGGCAAAGTATTAATAATGACAAGTTCAAAGACCTGGAGTTAGAAAACCAAAAGGGAAGAACACGCTCGGCATTTCTCAAGCTGAAAGAACTGAAGAAAAAATTCAAGCCTCAAGTTGCAATATTGAAGGATTCTGCAGGGAAGATATTAAACGACACAGAAACCATCAAAAGAAGCTGGAAGGAATACACAGGGTCACTATACCAAAAAGAATTGGTGGATGTTCAACCATTTCAGGAGGTAGCATATGATCAGGAACCGATGGTACTGAAGGAAGAAGTCCAAGCTGCACTGGAAGCATTGGCAAGAAACAAGGCTTCAGGAATTGATGGAATACCGGCTGAGATGTTTCAACAAACTGATGTAGTACTGGAAGTGCTCACTCGTCTATGCCAAGAAATTTGGAAGACAGCTACCTGGCCAACTGACTGGAAGAGATCCATATTTATGCCTATTCCAAAGAAAGATGATCCAACCAAATGCAGAAATTATTGTACAGTATCATTAATATCACATGAAAGTAAAATTTTGCTGAAGATCTTTCAAAAGTGGCTGCAGCAGTATATCAACAGGGAACTGCCAGAAATTCAAGCCGGATTCAGAAGAGGACATGGAACAGGGGAGATCATTGCTGATGTCAGATGGATCCTGGCAGAAAGCAGAGAATACCAGAAATATGTTTACCTGTGTTTTATTGACTATGCAAAGGCATTCAACTGTGTGGATCATAATAAATTATAGATAACATTGAGAAGAATGAGAATTCCAGAACACTTAATGGTGCTCGTGAGGAACATGTACATAGATCAAAAGGCAGTCGTTCAAACAGAACAAGGGGATACTGAGAGGTTTAAATCACAGGCATAGAGGTTAGGATTTACAATACATACTTTTGGGAGAGATAATTCAATCTATAACAGGTGGCATGCTCATATACACACATACACATAAATAAAACACCTGCTTGATTCCTTTTTGTGTCTGAAATGAAATAAACATTTCAGAAAAGATGAGAATTTTCTTTGAATGTGTTCAGGTCGGAAGAAAGAGACTCTGGCTGGCATAGCTGGTAACTGACATTATGCTTGTTTTTCCCACCTACTCTTTCACCCTGGGTACATGCTGTATACATTCTTTTGTCTGTGCTTTCCTGTAATCAGCAGAACAGCATTTTCAGTGGCTAATAAACATTTCCACTCTGAGGGCTAAACATTTCAAAATCTGCTCAGAGGAATAAAAAGAGACGCCTCCAGGGACCACAGGGGCAGTACTAGGAAAAATGAGGCGAGTACTCTGAGTTCTGACTTGGAGCTCAGCAGAAGCTCCCTCCCTGCCCCTGGCACCAATGCAGTCTCACAGAGGCCTTCATGCTCTCTGGGAGACAAAGCCCTATTCTGCTGCTTTTCATGACAGGGAGCTCTTGTGTTCCATGTACTGTGGTTCTGAAATCAATATTGTGCTTCACCTGCCGGCTGGAAAACAGGAAGGGGTAAGAGTCAAATCACACAGTCCAAAGTGGGGCACTTGCCTTAATAAGACAGCTGTGTTCTTTAATGCTCAGAGGGGCCCCTGGAGCCCAGGAAAGAGCTCTTGCTTGTAGTCTTGACTTTGCACCTGCTGCCTGTGAGATCCTGAGTTAGACATTTAACTGCTCTGAGCGTCAACTTCAGCCTCTTCACCCTCTGACCCAGCTATGTTGACCCAGGTATCTATCCTAGAGAAAGGAGACCTGATAATGAAATGGTTAAGCACTTGGCTGCTAACCAAAAAGGTCAGCGAATCGTTCAAACCCACCAGCTGCTCTGAGGGAGAAAGACTTGGCAGTCTGCTCCTGTAAAGATTTACAGGCTTTGAAACCCAATAGGGCAGTTCTACTCTGTCCTATAGGGTCGCTATGAGTCAGAATTGACTCAGTGGCAACGGGTTTGGGTTTGGTTTATCCCGCAAAAGGAGTCCTTCGGTGGTGCAAACAGTTAACATTTGAGTCCATCCAGAGGCACCTCAGAAGAAAGGCCTAGAGATCTGCTTCCAAAAAATTGGCCATTGAAAACCCTATGGAGCACAGTTTTACTCGGATGCACATGGGGTCACCATGAGTAGGAATCCCCTCAAAGGCAACTGGTTTTATCCTAGAAAATTACTCACAAAAGTATTGAAAGAGGTATGTTTAAGAATGGCTGTACATCTGGTGTCATGGATTGAATTGTGCCCCCCAAAAATGTGTGTCAACTTGGCTAGTCCATGATTCCCAGTATTGTGTGATTGTCTACCATTTTGTCACCTGATGTGATTTTCCTATGTGTTGTAAATCCTAGTTCTATGATGTTAATGAGGTGGGATTAGGGGCAGTTATGTCAATGAGGCAGAACTCAATCTATAAGATTAGGCTGTGTCTTAAGCCAGTCTCTTTTGAGATATAAAAGAGAGAAGCGAGCAGAGAGACAGGGGGACCTCATACCACCAAAAAACAAAAGCCAGGAAAATACTGCATTGTTTGGACCCAGAGTCCCTATGCTGAGAAGCTCCTCGACCAGGGAAGATTGATGACAAAGACCTTCTCCCAGAGCCAACAGAGAGAGAAAGCCTTCACCTGGAGGTGGCACCCTGAATTCAGACTTCTAGCCTCCCAGAGTGTGAGAGAATAAACTTCTTTGTTAAAGACATCCACTTGTGGTATTTCTGTTATAGCAGCACTAGATAACTAAAACATCTGGGACAGCAAAATATTAAAATTGCCCATCCAAAGAATGGCTCGATAAACAATAGTACATTCACATAATGTGTTAAATGTGGTAAAATGTAAACTTTTTGGTGCCTTTGAGAGTGGTTTTGTGTGTGGATTATTCAGAGGTTAGCTCTGATTCCAAAATGAATATTCAATTAATTAAAGTTACAAATCCAAACCCTCGTTCTTCTTAGGATTTAACTTTACGCACTTTATTATTTTATTTATAAGTCTAAACTTTTTCACTTATAAATTTTTATTACATAATATTTGATACCTTCAAAATAATGTAAGCAAAATCTATGTAAGCTTTGAAGCATATAATAAAATGAATATATGAACCCATCACTTCTGGATAGAACATTGCCAGTGCTTTTGAAGCCCTTGTGTGTGTCTTCCGGATCCTAATTCTCAATTTGTCATCCATTTTAAGGTAATCACCATCCTAAGTTATTCATTCATTTAAAAAAAAAGTGGTTTTGACAAACATGTATGTCTTCCTAAGTAGTATATTGTTTGGATTTGCTTCTTTTGAGCTTCATAAAAATGAAGTCACGCTGTATGTATCTTCTGTAACCAGCTCTTTTCACTGAAAAGTATGTTTCTAAGACTTATTCAGGCTTCTGAGTGTAGCCGTATTTCATTCAGTTTTACTGCTGAATAATATCTCATTTCTATAGTTAATTCTAAATTGTCCTTTGGATAAAAATTTGCCCAACCTCTAAGCAGACAATTATCTTCTCAGATAACTTTGGAGGAAAAAATTCGGATCATTGTAAGATCTGGGTTTGTAGACAAAAGTAATTCTTCTTTTCATCCACCTAGGAAATATATATATATATATATATATATACACTTAGCATACCATGTTGTAAAATGGTAGCAGTCATAGTATTATCAGCACCCAACTTCAGGGGGGATAATGAGAATCAAGATCAGCCTAAGGCTGATTCCTATGAGGCAGAGGTCAGACATACCTCCACTCTCCAGCCTTTTTACCAATTCTGACACCAGCCGTCCCTCCCACGGCACTCTCTACTTCTCTACTGGGTTCAATAATTCATTGCGATGGCCATACAGAACTCATAGACCATACTTACAGTTAGTGGTTTATTAAGGAAGTAACAGGGTACAACTTGGGATCAGGATCAACAGGCTACAATTCAGGATCAGGATCAGAAAGCGCACAGGCAAGTCTGGAAGGCTCCCCCAAAGAGGAGAGCATTTCCTTCTCTTCTTCAGTGCAGGATAGCTCTCTCAGTTCCTCTCGGCCATACAAGCAAGCAAGACCTTCTCTCTGCCATGCACACCCCCTCTTGACTGTGCAGGCCTCCTCTCAGCCCACTGAAGACATGCTCTTCTTGGCCCCCTCAGAACGCACTCCTCTCAGCCCCCTCAAGACAGGTTCCTCTTGGCCCTGCCATCTGTCACCACTGGCTCTGCTGCTGGGCCCCTTCCGGGCCTGTTGCTGTCTTCATTGTTAACGTACTTCAGTTAACTGTAAGTATGTCCGTTGACCCATGTTACACCTCTTTTAGGAGGCTTCTTGCCTCCTCTCTCTCTGCTTCTTCTCTCTTCTTTCTCCCTTCTGCTACTGTCTGCTTCCTGTCTGAAAAACCTCTGTGAGGTTGGCTGCATATACTGTATACACAAATGCCTTGTCAATTTCAAGGCATGGTCCTCCCACCAGGGCCTCTATCTGACCAATCCCCTCTCAATAGCCCATAGACACTTCATTTCCATAGTAGGCTATAGTAACTTCATTTGCATAGTATAGTGACCAATCTCTTCAAGGTGCGTACCAGTCACAGGGTAGGCTGCAGCTCAGGGCCAGACAAAAAGTATCAAACCATCCTTGTTTATAGCCTACCCAGGAAATGTCAATCAACCTGGACAAAAGTAACAAACTCTCTGGGGTAGAAAACTAGGGCAAACATAACTCCTGAGGTCTTAGAGGAAAAATATCACAAGCTGTTTTTCCAAAGAACCAAGGCAAAAGGCCACATAAAGGAACTCATTTCACCACACATGTCATTTAGGGGTTTTTCCTTTTAAGTATGTTTGAAGTTTCATAGTTATCAAAAAATGCATCCAGGTGGAACCCATTGAACCCTGCTTCTATACGTTACTGACTCCATAATTTCGAGGAGGGCTAGCCATGTGGCCCACATCCCTGGATTTTCTCATTTTTCCTTCTGCTCACAGAAGTCTGCAACTTTCACCTTGGTCAATCACTTGAGAGGATTTTACATTTCTTGGGCTCTTATGCTTTTTAAGGATCTTTTCTTCTAACTCTAAAGAACTTGGAATTTAATGGAATCCTGCATTCTTTTCATATACTTTTTATTTTAGAGCCACAAAACTCTAACAGATATTAAAATGCCAGCCACCAAAGGAGATATTCAGGCAGCTAACAGACACATGAGGAAATGCTCCTGATCATTAGCCATTAGAGAAATGCAAATCAAAACTACAATGAGTACAATCTCACCCCAACAAGGCAGGCACTAATCCAAAAAGCACAAAATAACAAATGTTGGAGAGATTATGGAGATATTAGAACCCTTATGCACTGCTGGTGGGAATGTAAAATGGTACAACCACTTTGGAAAATGATTTGGCACTTCCTTAAAAAGCTAGAAATAGAAATATCACACGATCCCACAATCCCACTCCTAGGAATATACCCAAGAGAAATAAGAGCTGTCACATAAATAGACATATGCACAACCGTGTTCATCGCAGCAGTATTCAAAATAGCAAAAAGATAGTAACAACCTAAATTCAGACAGATGGATGAACAAATTATAGTACATACACACAATGGAATACTATGAAATGATAAAGAACAATGATGAATCCGCAAAACATTTCACAACAAGGATGAATCTGGAGGGTATTATGCTGAGTGAAATCAGTCACAAAAAGACAAATATTGTATGAGACCACTATTACAAGAACTCAAGAATAGGTTTAAACACACAAAAAAAGCATTCTTTGATGGTTAAAAAAGTGGGGAAGAAGGAAGAGGGGAATTCACTGACTAGATAGTAGATAAGGATCAACTTCAGTGAAAGGAAGGCCAACACACGATACAGGGGAAGTCAGCACAACTGGACCAAAGCAAAAGCTAAGAAGTTTCCTGGACACATCCAAATACTTTGAGGGACAGAGTAGCTGAGGCTGGGTCCTGGGGACCATAGTTTCAGGAGACATCTAGGTCAGTTGGCATAATAAACTTTATTAAGGACATGTTCTGCATCCCACTTTGGGGAATGGTGTCTGGGGTTTTAAAAGCTTGTGAGCAGCCATCTAAGATACATCAATTGGTCCCATCCCACTTGGAGCAAAGGAGAATGAAGAAAACCAAACACAAAAGGAAAATATTAACCCAAAGGACTAAAGGATCACATGAACCAGAGACTCCATTAGCCTGAGACAAGAAGAACTAGATGGTGTCCGGCTACCAACAATGACCACCCTGACAGGGAACACAACAGAGAGTCCTGGGCAGAGCAGGAGAAAAATGTAGAACAGAACTCAAATTCATGTAAAAAGACTAGACTTAATGGTCTGACAGAGACTAGAGGAACCCTTGAAACTATAGCCCCTGGATGCACTGTTAACCCAGAACTGAAACCATTCAAAGCCCACTCTTCAGACAAAGATTAGACAGGACTATAAAACAAAAAATAATACACATGAGGAATGTGCTTCTTAGTTCAATCAGATATATGAGACCAAATGGGCAGCTCCCGTCTAAAAGCAGGATGAGAAGGCAGGAAGGGACAGGAAGTGGTCAAATCGACACAGGAACCTAGAGTGGAAAGGGGGAGTGTGCTGTCACATTGTGGGGATTGCAGCTTATGTCAGAAAACAATATATGTATAAATTTTTGGATGAGAAATTAACTTGAGCTGTAAACTTTCACCTAAAGCATAATAAAAAAATAAAGTGACAACTGATGAAAGTGCTAACAATTATTGAATCAAGTGGGGCACATATGGGTGTTCACTGAACTAGTCTTTCCACTATTTTATATGTTTGACATTTTCCTACAAAAAATTTAGAGGGGAAAATAGTCAGTTGAATTCTAGATGCCTCTCTTGGCTTTGTTTGAATTGAGGGTTACAAATTTTTAAGGTATTTCTGCTGACCAACTCTAAAGAACGCTCTCCATCAATTAAAAGCAATGAGCTGGTCTATATGAACCAATATGCAATGTTCTCCAAGATACATTGCTAAGGAAATAAAGCAAGTTGCAGAATAATCTATGCCGTATGAACTGTTTATGTAAAAACCACACACACATATTATGCAAATGAATAGAAAAAGGCTGGAAGGATACTTAACACCTTTACACCAGTTGTTAACTGGAAAGCTGAGTGTGAGGGGCTGTGACTTGGGGACAAGTTGGAGTGGTGGTGAAAGCATCTGCACTTTATTGAATTCAATTAAAAGCAAAAGTAAAATAAATGTATTGGTGGACTAGAAGATCTGCCAGGTACCCTCTGGCTGACATTTGCAGTGATTTCAGTAGGAAGAACTTCTTGTTGGGAATCTGCAGAGACTTCATGGTCATAGGCCCTGGCGCTTCCTGTAGATTGCATGGGGCCAGCTGCACTCTTATAAACAGGCTAGCCACAATCACCTGAATTATGTGACTACCTGGTGCTCTTGCAACTCTCTTTACTCTGGCCTCAACCCCAGCCACACCTGTCCAGCCTGAGAGCAGGGCAAACTTAAGGCCTGGAGTTGTCCCAGGTCCCTCCTCCATGGCACCATGGCAGGCAGCAGCTCCACCTTGACCCTGACCAGCAGCAGAAATGGGTCAGGCAGACACCCCATGCGTAGCTACCAGTCACAGTGTTGAAGAGAAAGGCAAGAGGACGAGCCAGTGACCCACTGATTCTTTCATGCTCCTCAATCACTGCATTAAAGAGTACTTAAATCCCCTTTAACATACTTTACAGGCCACACTACTTTGATGGGATGTTTTAAGTTTTTCCATTTATACCCCTCTGTGTAGTGCTTTAGAGCTCAGTGTTATCTCTAGATTCATTGTTTCTATCACCAAAGCTTTGAAAAGATTTTCTAAGAAAATATCAGTTCAAGTAATATGGCATTCAACAACTGCTAGTTATTTGGACTTTGACAAATAGCTTATCAAGAAGTAATTCTTTGTGTTAATCGCTTGTTAAAAATTCAAAGATCACTGTAGCCTCTGGTGAATATTAATTTTAAACCCATATAGAAAAGCGTAGTTTTCTCTGGAGCTGGGATTGCCTAAGAATTTCCAGCCAGAAAGATGGAAATATAGATAGATATAGATACGGATATAGATATACTTAGCGAAAGGATTTGTAGAAAATGAGGATATGATTACATATAATATATACTGTAAAAATCATGTTTTCAACAAATCGTGCTGGGACAACTGTATATCCACGTGCAAAAGAATGAAGTTGGACCCTTACCTCACACCATATAAAAAATTCACTCAAAATTCATCAATGACCTAAATGTAAGAGTGAAAACCATAAAACTCTTAGAATAAAATTAAAATTTTAAATGTGCTTCAAAGGACACCATCAAGAAAGTGGAAAGACAGCCCACAGAATGAGAGAAACTATTGCAAATCATATATCTGATAAAAAAAAAAAAACAACCTTGTATCTAGAATATATAAAGAACTCTTATGACTCAACAATAAAGACAAATAATTCAACTTTAAAAATGGACAGATGATTTGAATAGATATTTCTCCAAGGAAGATATACAAATTGCCAATAAACACATAAAAAGATGCTCAAAGTCATCGGGAAAATGCAAATCAAAACCACACTGAGATAACACTTCACACCCAGAACAACGACTAGAATCAAAACGCCATATAACAACGAAGAGTGGAGAAAAGGAAACCTCATACACTGCTGGTAGAACGTAAAATGGTGCAAATGCTCTGGAAAACAATCTGACAGTTCCTCAAATGATTAAACATAGACTTACCATATGATTCAACAATTCCACTCCCAGGTGTACGAAATGAAAACATATACACAAAACTTGTACCCGAATGTTCATAGCAGCATTATTCATAATAGCCAAATGTGGAAACAACCTAAATGTCCGTTAATGAACAAATGGATAGACAAAATGTGGTACAACCTTACAATGGAATGTTACTTGATCATAAAAAGAAATGAAGTACCGATACATGCTACAACATGGATGAACCTTGAAAACATTTTGCTAAGTGAAAGAAGCCAGTCATAAAAGAACACATACTATGTGATTCCATTCACATGAAAGTCCAGATTAGGGAAATCTATAGAGTCAGAAGGGCAGTGGTGGTTCAGTGGTAGAATTCTTATCCACCATGCGGGATACCCAGGTTTGATTCCCGGCCAATGCACCTCATATGTAACAATCAGCCATCTGTCAGTGGAGGCTTGCATGTTGGTATGATGCTAAACAGGTTTCAGCAGAGCTTCCAGACTAAGACAGACTAGGAAGAAAGGGCTGGTGATCTACTTCTGAAAATTAGCCAATGAAAACCCTATGGATCACAATGGTCAGATCTGCAACCATTCATGCAGATGGCACAAAACCAGGCAACATTTTGTTTCATTGTGCATGGGGTGGCCATGAGTTGAGGTCCTACTGGAGGGCAGCTAACAACAACAACATAGAGTTAGAAAGTAGATTAGTGGTTGCTTAGGGCTGGAGGGAGGATGGGAGGGATGCAGGAGTGATAGCTAAAGGGTACAGAGTTTCTTTTGGGAGTGATGAGAATGTTCTGAAATTGACTCTGATGATGATTGCACATATCTGTGAATATACTAAATACCATTTGTCTTAGTGCTGCTATAACAGAAATACCACAAGTGGATGGCTTTAACAAACAGAAGTTTATTCTCTCACAGTCTAGTACACTAGAAGTCCGTCCGAATTCAGGGCGCCATCTCCAGGGGAAGGCTTTCTCTCTCTCAGCTCTGGAGGAAAGTCCTTGTCATCAATCTTCCCTTGGTCTAGGAGCTTCTCCACGCAGGAACCCCGGGTCCAAAGGACGCGCTCTGTGCCCGGCACTGTTTTCTTGGTGGTATGAGGTCCCCCGTCTCTCTGCTCGCTTCTCTCTTTTATATCTCAAAAGAGATTGGCTCAAGACACAGTCTAATCTTGTAGATTGCGTCCTGCCTCACTAACATAACTGCCGCTAATCCCATCTCATCAACATCATAGAGATGGGATTTACAACACATAGGAAAATCACATCAGATGACAAAATGGTGGACAATAACACAATACTGGGAATCATGGCCTAGCTAAGTTGACAGATATTTTTGGAGGACAGAATTCAATGCATGATACCATTGAATTGCATACTCTAAATGGCTGAATTTTACAGTATATGGATTATATCTCAATAAAGTTGTTTTAAAAAATCGACTTGCTCATGTCAAAAGCTCTGAACAATAAAATAATAGTTCTGTAACAATTACAACTTGTATATATGTGTATTGGTCAATGAAAGAAATACAAGTCTGAGATACAGCTGGATTGCACCTGTGCTCATTACGTATGTGTCTTAGTTATCTAGTCCTGCTATAACAGAAATGCCACAAGTGGATGTCTTTAACAAAGAGAAATGTATCCTCTCACAGTCTTGGAGGCTAGAAGTCCAAATTCAGGGTGCCAGTTCCAGGGGAAGGCTTTCTCTCTCTGTCAGCTCTGGGGAAAGGTCCTTGTCATCAATCTTCCCCTGGTCGACGAGCTTCTCAGGGAGGGACCCCAAGTCCAAAGGACACATTCCACTTGTGGCTCTTCTTGCTTGGTGTTAATGAAGTCCCTCCCTTGTGCTCAAATCTCTCATTTATATCTCAAAAGAGATTGACTCAAGATACAACAATCCTGTAGATTGTGCCCTGCCTCATTAACATAACTGCTTCTAATCCTGCCTCATTAACATCATAGAGGTTAGGATTTGCAATACATAGGATAATCACATCAGATCACAAAATGGTGGACAACCACACAATACTGGGAATCATGGCCTAGCCAAGTGGACACACATTTTGAGGGGGACACAATTCAATCCATAACATTCTACCTTTTGGCCCCCAAAAATTCGTGTCCTCGCCACATGTAAAACACATTCACTCCATCATATCATCCCAAAAGTCTTAAATCAACTCCAAGTCTAAATTCCAAAAATTCCTCTTCATCTGTGAACTCCAGAATATAAGTCATTTTTTTCCGAAGTACATGGTGGAACAGGCACAAGGCAGAAATTTCCTTTACAAAAGCAAGAAATCGGAAGGAAAGAAGGAATAAAAGGCACCAGGTAAATCAGCAGAACACATTACATTAGCTCTCAAGGCTTGAAAATAATCTTCTGTTCTCTGAGACCATTTAGGCAAGGTCCCTGCCCTCTAGACTGTGGGTGTTGGCCACACTCTCCGGATTCTGAGTCAAAGCCCCCTGGCCCAGAGCTTCAGTTCTACCTTCCAGGCCCACTGGGACAGCAACTCTGTTCCCTCGGATTTAGGCAGCCTCCTTCTCCTAGTCCATCTGGGTGGCGATCCTGCCTCCTCAGCCTCAGTAGGCCCCATTCTTCTGTCCCTTGGGCACGGCACCCCCACCCCTCAGCTTTGGGCAGTGAATCCGGCCTCATGCCCCAGCACTTGTGACACTTGCCCCAAGCTCCAGATCCAAGTTGGTGAAGATCTGACTCTTTGAAACCTAGGAGGCCGTGGCCCCACCCTTTGAGACCTAGCAGGCCTGGTTCCATCTTTGAGACCCCAGAGGTTGTGGTCCTACCCTTTGAGACTGAGGCAGCTCTGCTTCCTGTACTCCTTGTCTCTTCAGCTTCTGCTTCCTGGTTCCTTGGCCTCTCGGCCCCTTAGGCCCTCAGCCTCTCTGACCTCTTGGGAGAGCCTGGAGTCTGCCCTGCTCAGACAAGTGTTCCAAAGCTCTTTAGCTCTACCCATAAGTGCCCGGAGGTACCCCACTCCTCCAGTAAACCCTCAGCCAGAAGGCCTGCTCCCATGCTGTCTCACACCAGTCTCCTGGTTCTGCTGCTGTTTCTCTGATGCTGCTTCTCTCGTCTGTGCCGTCTCTGTTGTTACAGCTCTCTTCACTTCCTCCTGAGCCTATACTGGAATTGTCTGATTTTCATAATTTCACCAACAGTCTCTTCAAGGTAATCTAGGCGTTTACTATTAAGCACCTTAAAACTCTTCAAGCCTCTACCCATTCACAGTTTCAAAACCGCTTGTACATTTTAGGTATTGTTAGAGCAGCACCCCACTCTTCTGGTACCAAATCCTGTCTTAGATATCGAGTGCTGCTATAACAGAAATACCACAAGTGGATGACTTTAACAGTATGTATGCACTGAGAAATGGTGAGGTATTAAGGACATGACCAAAATAATGGGCTTATATTTTAATGAGCACTTATTTGGCAAGGTAGGCCTGTCACACTAACCTGAGGTTATATAAGCATGCTGATTAAGGGGTTCCTCCTAACTCAACAGCCACAGTTTAAAAACACAACAAAAAACTACTCAGGTGAAGTTGTGGTGAAACTGGTATACTGTTATTACCATTGCAAACTACTCCAAAGCAAACAAAACCAAACCCATTGCCATCTAGTTGATTCCGCTCATGGTGACTGTTATGGATTGAATTATGTCCCCCAAAAACATGTGTTGTAAATCCTAACCTCTTAGCTTGTGGTTATGTGGTTATGCCTTTGGGAATGGGTTGTCTTTATCATGTTAATGAAGCAGGATTCGTGTAGGGTGTGTTTTGAGTTAATCTCTTACAAGATATAGAAAGAGTAGATTAGGACAAGCAAGAAAGCAGAGAGGGGGATGAGAGATGGGCTAAGACAGATGCCAAGATACATGAAGATCTCCAAGGAACCAGGAGGCCAAAGCTAAAGAGACAAGGACCTTCCTCTAGAGCTGACAGAAAGAGAAAGCCTTCCCCTAGAGCCGGCGCTCTGAATTTAGACTTCTAGCTTCCTAAACTGTGAGAAAATTAATTTCTGTTTGTTAAAGCCACCTACTTGTGGTGTTTCTGTTACAGCAGCACTAGATAACTAAGACAGTGACCCCGTGTGTTACAGAGTAGAACTGCTCCATAGGATTTTCTTGACAATAATCTTTATGGAAAGGACCCCTGGTGGCACAGAGGTTAAGCACTGGACTGCTAACCAAAAGATGGGCCGTTTCAAACCCACCAGCTGCTCCACAGGAGAAAGATGTAGCAATTTGCTTCTGTAAAGATGACAGCCGTGGAAGTTCTATGAGGCTGTTCTACTCTGTCCTATAGGGTAGCTATGAGTCAGAATCGACTGGATGGCAATGGGTTTTTGGTTTAATCTTTATAGAAGCAGATCTCCCGGCCTTTCTTCCTTGGTACCACTGGGGGAGCTTGAACCACCAACCTTTAGGTTAGTCGTCCATCGCAAACTGCTTGCACCGCCCAGGGACATAAATTGCTCCAGCCATTTTAAAAAGCATTTTCAGAAAATGCATCAAGACTTGAAAAAATGCCCAAATCATTTGACCTGATAATTTCACCCTATTTTAGGAAAATGATCCAAATCTAGAGAAAGGTATGTGCATAAAACTTTTCATTAACACATTACTCATAGGAGCAAAAAATTGGACACTGAAATATCCAATATTTAGGAGAAAGTTAAGTAAATTAAGGCATATTCACAAAAAGGAACATTATATGGGCCTGTATATGTTAATTATGAGGAGTGTGTAGCAACATTTATCCAGTCAGCCAAGATTTATTGAGCCAGCTTTATTATACCCTGCTAGGTACAGGTGGTATAATGGTGAACAAGCTCTCATGGAGCTGGTGGATACCACTTCTAATGTAATGTTCAGTGGACACAGAACACAAAATTCATATAGTATATTTGCATTGTTGTTGGCTGTCGTGGAGTCCATTCCAACTCACAGTGACCCCATGTGTACAGAGCAAAACTGCTCCATAGGAAATCAAATAAGCCAAAATGCAAACTGTGTTTATGTTTCTTTAGGGTAGCAATAGTACAAGTAATTTTCCACCCTTTTCACTATTTTACAAATTGTGCTCAATGTTTTGAATTTAATGATATTATAAAATACACAGAAACATCTAGAAAGAATATCGTTAGGTAAAAAAGCAGAATACAAGGTAGTGTGCGTAGAATAGTTACAACTCTGCATGCTGATGAACACAGACTGAAATCAATTGTGCAAAAAACAGAAGTATTATGAAAACTAGGAAAATCAGAGTTAATTCATTTTTCTTTTTAACAAATGTATGTTAATGAATTGGTTCAAGGTCTTGTAATAATGTGTGCTTTTAAAGACACTTAGAGGAGTCTTTTTGTCTGCCAGGCCAAGAATCTAGAGAGAGGCACGTGGTACAGAAGAAACGATAGGCACGTGATACAGGAGAAAGAGTGTGGGCGTTTGAGTCCCACAGACCTGGGCATAAATCCCAGGGTTGTATTTTCTGGTTGTGCCATTGAGGGAAATTCACTAGACTTATCTGAGCCTGTTCTCCCTGTTTAAAAATAAGCATAACATTACCAGCCTTGCAGACTTGCTGTTAGTATTAGAAATTAATATGTGTATTGGTTGTTGGGAGCCTTCGAGTAGGTTCTGACTCATAGCAACCCTGTGTACTACAGAAGGAAACACTGTCCGGTCCTGCACCATCCTCACAGTCGTTGTTATGCTTTAGCCTATTGTTGCAGCCACTGTGTCAGTCTATCTCGTTGAGGGTCTTCCTCTTCCCCCCAAGTGTCTGTCAGTTTGTCATACTGTGGGGGCTTGCATGTTGCTGTGATGCTGGAAGCTATGCCACCAGTATTGGGATACCAGCAGGATCACCCATGGCAGACTGGTTTCAGCTGATCTTCCAGACTAAGACAGACTAGGAAGAAGGACCTGGCAGTCTACTTCTGAAAAAGCCAGTGAAAACCTTACGTATCTATATATGCATAGAAAAATATCCAGAAGGCTATTGTATCAAAATTGTAATCAGCTACAGATAACAAAATCTCAATCACAGTGGCCAAACAGATTAAGGCTTTATTTTTTCCATATCACAAAAAATCTGCAGGCAGACAGTATAGGTTTGGTTGTTGTTAGATGCCATTGAGTCAGTTCCAATTTATAGCGACCCTATGTACAACAGAACAAAACACTGCCTGGTCCTGCACCATCCTTGCATTTGTTGTTATGCTTGAGCCCACTGTTGGAGCCATTGTTTCAGCCCATCTCATTGAGGGTCTTCCTTTTTTTCGCTGACCTTCTACTTTACCAAGCATGATGTCCTTCTCCAGGGACTGATCCCTCCTGATAACATGTCTAAAGTATGTGAGATGCAGTCTCACCACCGTTGCTTCTAAGGAGCATTCTGGCTGTACTTCTTCCAAGACAGATTTGTTCGTTCTTTTGGCAGTCCACGGTGTATATTCAATATTCTTCACCAAAACCATAATTCAAAGGCATCAATTCTTCTTCAGTCTTCCTTTCTCATTGTCCAGCTTTTGCATGCATATGAGGCGATTGAAAATGCCATGACTTGGGTCAGGTGCACCCTAGTCTTCAAGCTGACATCTTTGCTTTTTAACACTTTAAAGAGATATTTTGCAACAGGTTTGACCGATGCAAAACATCATTTGATTTTGTGACTACTGCTTCCATGGATGTTGACTGTAGATTCAAGTAAAATGAAATCCTTGACAACTTCAATTTTTCTCCAATTATCATGATGTTGCTTATTGGTCCAGTTGTGAGGATTTTTGTTTTCTTTATGTTGAGGTGTAATCCATACTGAAGGCTGTGGTCTTTGATCTTCATCAGTAAGTGCTTCTAGTCCTCTTCCCTTTCAGCAAGCAAAGTTGTGCCATCTGCATAACGTAGGTTGTTATGAGTCTTCCTCCAATTCTGATGCCACATTCTTCTTTGTATAGTCCAGCTTCTCGGATTATTTGCTCAGTATTCAGATTGAATAAGTATGGTGAAAGGATACAACCCTGTGATGGTTAAGATTGTGTGTCAATTTGGCTGGGCCATGATTCTCACTGTTTATATGAGATCACTCCCATGATGGGATCTGTTGTGAGTAGCCAATCATTTGAAAGGGAGTTTCCTTGGGGGTGGGGCCTGCATCCAAATATAAGCAGACTTTCTGGCTTTTTGCTTGCTGTGGATCCTGCGGCTGCCTTCTGTTCATCTGACCTCTGGTTCTTGGGACTTGAGCTCTGAGCTTATCTGCCGATCTTGAGGGTCATCGATCTTCACAGTCTGTGAGTGGGAGCCCTGCTCTCTGACCTGTGGATCTTGGGTTCACCAGCCCCTGTGGCTATGTGAATTGGGAGAAGCCTCTATTCTGATCCACACACTTGGGACATTCCAGGCTCTACAATCTCGTGAGTAATTTCCTTGATATAAATTTTGGTCAATATACATTTACATGCTTTACTGGTTTTGCTTCTCTAGAGAACCCAGCCTAAGACAAACCCTAACGCACACCTTTCCTGACTTTAAACCATGCAGTATACCCTTGTTCTGTTCAAACGACTACCTCTTGATCTATGTACAGGTTTCTCATGAACACAATTAAGTGTTCTGGAATTCCCATTTTTCAAAATGTTATCCAGAATTTGTTGTGATCCACATAGTCAAATGTCTTTGCACAGTCAATAAAACACAAGTAAACATCTTTCTGGTATTCTCTGCTTTCAGCCAGGATCCATCTGACATCAGCAATGATATCCCTTGTTCCACATCCTCTTCTGAACCCATCTTGAATTTCTGGCAGTTCTCTGTCAGTGTACTGCTGCAACCGCTTTTGAATGATCTTCAGCAAAATTTTACTGGTGTGTGATATTAATGGTATTGTTCAATAATTTCTGCATTCTGTTGGATCAGCTTTCTTGGGCAGAGGCATAAACATGGATCTCTTCTTGTTGGTTGGCCAGGCAGCTACCTTCCAAATTTCTTGGCATAGATGAGCGAGCACTTTCAGCACTGCATCCATCTGTTGAAACAGCTCAGTTGGTATTCTGTCAGTTGCTGGAGCCTTGCTGTTTGTCAACGCCTTCAGTGCAGCTTGGACCTCTTCCTTCAGTACCATTTGTTCTTGATCTTATGCTACCTCCTGAAATGGCTGAATGTCGACCAATTCTTTTTGGTACAGTGACTCTGTGTATTATTTCCATCTTCTTTTGATGCTTCCTGGGTCATTCAATGTTTTCCCCATAGAATTCTTCAAAATTGCAACTCGAGGCTTGAATTTTTTCTTGAGTTCTTTCAGCTTGAGAAATGCAGAGTATGCTCTAAAGGCCATGTCAGCAGACTCTGTCTGTAAGTTTTCCTATAAGATTTTCCACTTACCTTACATTGGCTAAAGCTGTGTCATAAGGCTATTTCTAGAAGCAAGGTGAGTATTTTTTAACTGAGCATTTATCTCCCAGACAAAACTGTGATTCTGCTATAAAGAAAGGAGAACATGGATACTGGGAAGGCAACCAGCAATGCCTCAAGGGGGCTGAGGCAGGGCCCAGGGCTGGGGCAGGAGAGTAGCGGGAGAAGCACTGTGCGGGTTTTTTAAGTTTCCCAGGAGTTTCTGATACAATCCCCTATCCCACTGAAAACCACTGGGCTCTCAGTTGTTCATATATTGTATTATACCATTATCTAGTTCGTTCAGGTCTGGTAAACCAGTAACCCAAGTTTGCAGTCTTGGAACAACACTCAGTGTTCTCCCTCTGTAGTGGACACTGCTGGTTGCTGCCCAGCCTTCCTTCCTCCCGTGCCCTTTGCTAACAGGGCTCTGATTTTGCTTATCAGTTACCATGAGGCAGCATCCACTCAAAGGCAACCAGCTTGGTTTTGTTTTTTAAGCTACCTTCCTTTCTGCAGCCTTGTGCCTTTGGGCAATGTGACCCTACTCCCAGCTCTAGGGATGGTAACGATAGTTCTAGGTGTAGTCTTATCCATGGGACTAGTAATTGGCTCAGGCACTTATTCTTAAGCCAATCAGCACATGAGCTTCCCCTGGCTTAGGGAATTGGCTCCCAGTTGACTATGGGACCTAAATTAGATTCATGAAACTCTAGGGGAGTCCCCACGTGGTGCAGGCGGTTAATGTGCTATCCAAAAAGGTTAAAGGTTCGAGTCTACCCAGAGGCACCTCAGAAGAAAGGCCTGGTGATCTACTTGCAAAAAATCAGCCATTGAAAAACCTAGGGAGCCCAATTCTACTCTGACACACATGGGGTTACCATGAGTTGGAATTCACTCAATGGCAGCTGGCTAGGGGAAGTTTGCCTTGACCATCTTAAGAAAGAGCCCTCTTAAGAAAGAGCCTCCCTCTTAAGAAAGAGCCACATACACTGGGGGCTTCTGGGATACTGTCAAATGTTCTGTTTCTTGACCTGAGTGGTGGTGACATGGGTATTTGCCTTATAAAAAGTAATTGAGCTGAACAACTGTGTTTTACATACTTTTCCATGGGTATGCTACACTTCACAATAAGAATAAGATTAAAAACAATAAATTGTAAAAATAGAGAGAGCCAGTAGAAGAGACTGAGTGAGCTGGTGTGCAGACGTGCAGGCACAATGGCTACGACACTTTACCACCGTAATGGAAGCTGCCTGAGGACGCAGATGAGGATCACAGGGACCTGCAGGGAAATGGGGCAGGAGCACTGATGCCTCAGCTGATGCTGATGCCCGCCTTCTTTCTGGGCTTGCATTTTGTGAGCCAATAAATGTTTCTTTTTTCCCCATGATTTTTATTTCAAAACTTTGGCAACTACTCCTTTATAATAATCGTGCATAAAACAAAATCTGACTTAGTACACAATCATAATTAGGCATTTTAAGTTTAGAATATCAATATTCCTTAATGTTCTATATAGAATTCCATGATTTTTGGGTGATTCACCACTTGAACGAGTTGGAAACATTCTGGTATAATTATTCATAAGTATTAACATTGCTTTAATTGTTTTCCAATACCACTAAATTTGGATGGAGTATAATGCGTGCCTATTCAGAGTGTTTTTGTTTTTACACATACCAAGGATATTTTGGGAGTCCTGTGATTTTACCAGGTACATACGATTTTTGTTTGTTAGATAGTTCAGCAAGCTCATTTGTGGAATATAATATATATTTGAATTGCCAAGTCAGAATGATATCAAAGTAGCCACCATGGCTGGAGCCTGTAAATGAAAACCAACGAATGACAAAAGACATGGCCCTCTTACTGATGAATTCCATTTACTAAACATGTATTGAGTGCATACTAGGTGTCAAGCACTGTACTAATTTATGCACCAATGTTTTAATGTGAGCTCATAAATGTTCTTAGTGTTTAAACCAACTCAAGTGGGATTTTCTGGTCCTTGAAGGCAAAGGCGTACCATCTGAGACACTCCCAGCCCGTGTGCAATCAATGCTCAGTGTAAGTTTTCTGCAGTGCCCCACACCTCCATTAAGTTCTCTCCATTCTCCTTGCCCTCATATTACTTCTTGCCTGGGTGATTTTGAGAGCCTTTCAACAGTTGTTCAACTTCAAATCTGTCTACACACAGCTCTTTAGCTCTTGTCATGTCACTTTCAAGTTTAAATTCCTTCAAGTGACTTCTCCAGGTGCTTGCAGGCGCCCTTTTGCAAGAAGGTGAAACCTCTTGACCTGGCACTCAAGGTATATAATAGGGCTCAACTCATCTTACTCACGCTGATCTACAAACTACACTTCTGCTCACCTGGTCCTCTCTCCCAGAAGGACGCATGCTTACCCATAGGGATGGTTTTCTAGACTCCCACATCTCCCTGATCTACTCTTTAAAAATCTTGCCCATTCTGGACATTTTAAGGGAGTGAAACTATTCTGCATGATATTGTAATGGTGAACATTTGACATTATCATTTGTCAAAACCAATAGAACTATGCAATACAAAAAGTGAACCCTAATGTAAACTGTGGACTTTAGTTAATAACGTATAAGTATTGGATCATCCCACTACTTGTCTGTCAGTTTGTCATACTGTGGTGCCTTGTGTATTGTTGTGATGCTGGAAGCTGTGCGACTGGTATTTCAAATACCAGCAGGGTCACCCATGGTGGACAGGTTTCGGCAGAGATTCCAGACTACGACAGACTGGGAAGAAGGACCTGACGATCTACTTCTAAAAAAACTGGCCAGTGAAAGCCTTATGAATAATAGCAGAACATTGTCTGATATAGTGGCGGAAGATGAGCCCCTCAGGTTGGAAGGCACTCAAGATACGACTGGGGAAGAGCTGCCACCTCAATGTAGAGTCGACCTTAATGATGTGGATGGAGTAAAGCCTTCAGGATCTTCATTAGTTGATGTGGCACTACTCAAAATGAGAAACAGCCGTAAACATCCATCAATAATTGAAATGTGGAATATACGAAGTATGGATCTAGGAAAATTGGAAGTTGTCAAAAATGAAATGGAATGCATAAAGGTTGATATCCTAGGCATTAGTGAGCTAAAATGGACTAGTATTGGCCATTTTGAACGAGATAATCATATGACAAACTGAAGAGGAATGGTGTCACATTCATCATCAAAAAGAATATTTCAAGATCTATCTTGAAATACAACACTGTTAGTGATAGGATAATAGCCATATGCCTAAAAGGTGACCAGTTAATACAACTATTATTCAAATTTACACACCAACCACTAATGAGAAGATGAAGAAATTAAAGATTTTTACCAACTTCTGCAGTCTGAAATTGGTCAAACGTGCAATCAAGATGCAGTGATAATTACTGGTGATTGCAATTTGAAAGCTGGAAGTAAAGAAATAGGATCACTAGTCAAAAACATGGCCTTGGTGGGGATTATGTTGAGTGAATTTAGTCAGTCACAGAAGGACAAATATTGTATAAGACACTATTATAAGAACTCAAGAAAAGGTTTAAACAGAGAAGAAAACATTCTTTGATGGTTACAGGGGTGTGGAGGGAGGTTAAGGGTTATTCACTAACTAGATAGTAGACAAGAAGTATCTTAGGTGAAGGGAAGGAAAGCACACATTACAGCGGAAGTCAGCACAATTGGACTAAACCAAAGCTAAGAAGTTTCCTGGATACAATCAAATAATTTGAGGGACAGAGTAGCAGGGGTGGGGGTCTGGAGACCATGCTTTCAGGGGACATCTAGGTCAATTGGCATAAGAAAGTTTATTAGGAAAATATTCTGCATCCTACTTTGCTGAGTGGTGTCTGGGGTCTTAAAAGCTAGCAACTGGCCATCTAAGATGAATCAATTGGTCCCAAGCACCTGGAGTGAAGGAGAATGAAGAACACCAAAGACACAAGGAAAGTATTAGCCCAAGAGACAGAAGGGGCCACATAAACCAGAGACTTCATCAGCCTGAGACCAGAAGAACTAGATGGTGCCCGGCTACCACTAATGACCACCCTAACAGGGAAAACAACAGAGAGTCCCTGATGGAGCAGCGGAAAGGTGGGGTGCAGAACTCAAATTCTAGTAAAAAGACCAGACTTAATGGTCTGACTGAGACTGGAGGAACCCAGAAAGCATGGCCCCCAGAATCTCTGTCAACCCAGAACTAAAACAATTCCTGAGACCAACTCTTCAGACAAAGATTGGACTGGACTGTGGGAAATAAAATGATACTCGTGAAGAGTGTGCTTCTGAGCTCAAGTAGATACATGAGACTAAATGGGCAGCTCCTGTCCAGAGGCGAGATGAGAAGGCAGAGAGGGTCAGGAGCTGGTTGAACGGACATGGGAAATCAGGGGTGGAAAGGAGGAGTGCGCTGTCACAGTACAGGGAGAGCAATTAGGGTCACATAACAATGTATGTATAAATTTTTGTATGACAGACTAACTTGAAGTGTAAACTTTCACTTAAACTACAACAATAAACAAAAAAAAAAGAAAATATGGCCTTGGTGATAGAAATGATGCGGGAGATTGCATGACAGAATTTTGCAAGACCAAAGACTTATTCATTGGAAATACTCTTTTTCAATAACATAAATGGCGATTACACACGTGGAACTTGCCTGATGGGATACACAGGAATCAAATCGACTACATATGTGAAAAGAGACAGTGGAAAAGCCCAATATCATCAGTCAGAAGAAGGCCAGGGGCCGACTGCGGAACAGACTATCAATTGCTCATATGCAAGTTCAAGCTGAAGCTGAAGAAAATTAAAACAAGTCCACGAGCATCAAAGTACGACTTTAAGTATATCTCACCTGAATTGAAAGACCATCTCAAGAATAGATTTGACACATTGAACACTAATGACCAAAGACCAGACGAGTTGTGGGATGACATCAAGGACACCATACATAAAGAAAGCAAAAGATCATTAAAAAGACAGGAAAGAAAGAAAAGACCAGAATGGATGTCAGTAGAGACTCTAAAAATTGCTCTTGAACATAGAGTAGCTGAAGCGAACAAAAGAAATGATGAAGTAAAAGAGCTAAACAGAAGATTTCAAAGGGTGGCTAGAGAAGACAAAGTATTACAATGTAATGTGCAAAGACCTGGAATTAGAAAACCAAAAGGGAAGAACATGCTCGGTATTTCTCAAGCAGAAAGAACTGAAGAAAAAATTCAAGCCTCAAGTTGCAATTTTGAAGGATTCTATGGGCAAAATATTGAATGACCCAGGAAGTATCAAAAGAAAGGAAAGAATACACAGAGTCACTATACCAAAAAGAATTGGTCAACGTTCAACCATTTCAGGAGGTAGCATATGATCAAGAACCAATGGTATTAAAGGAAGAAATCCAAGATGCACTGAAAACAGGTGAAAAACAAGGCTCCAGGAATTGATAGAAACCAACTGAGATGTTTCAACAAACTGATGCAGCACTGGAGGTACTCATTCATCTAAGAAATTTGGAAGACAGCTACCTGGCCAACCAACTGGGAGAGATCTATATTTGTGCCAATTCCAAAGAAAGGTGATCCAACAGAATGGGGGAAATTATCAAACAATATCATTACCACATACAAGTAAAATTTTGCTGAAGATAATTCAAAAATGGTTGTAGCATTACATCGACAGGGAACTGCTGAAGATTCAAGCCAGATTCAAAAGAGGACGAGAATGAGGGATATCATTGCTGATGTCAGATGGATCCTGGTTGAAAGCAGAGAATACCAGAAAGATGTTTGCCTGTGTTTTACTGACTATACAAAGACATTGGACTGTGTGGATCATAACAAATTATGGATAACATTTTGAAGAATGGGAATTCCAGAACACGTAATTGTTCTCACTGGGAACCTGTACATAGATCAAGAGGCTGTCGTTCGAACAGAGCAAGGGATTACTGCATGGTTTAAAATCAGTAAAGATGGGTGTCTGGTTTGTATCCTTTTACCATACTTATTCAATCTGTATGCTGAGGAAATAATTCGAGAAGCTGGACTACATGAAGAAGAATGCATCATCAGGACTGAAGGAAGACTCATTAACCACCTGCAATAGGCAGATGGCACAACCTTGCTTGCTGAAAGGGAAGAGGACTGGAAGCACTTACTGATGAAGATCAAAGACTATAGCTTTCAGTATGGAATACACCTCAACATAAAGAAAACAAAAATCCTCACTACTGGACCAATAAGAAGTATCATGATAAATGGAGAAAATATTGATGTTGTCAAGGATTTAATTTTACTTGGATCCACATTCAACGCCCATGGAAGGAGCCGTCAAAAAAATCAAACAACGTATTGCACTGGGCAAATCTGTTGCAAAACATCTCTTTAAAGTGTTAAAAAGCAAAGCTGTCACTTTGAGGACTAAGGTACAACTGACCCAAGCCATGGTATTTTCAATTGACTCATATGCATGTGAAAGCTGGATAAAGAATAAGGAAGTCCGAAGAAGAATTATGGGTGTTCGTGAAGAATATTGAATATACCACGGAGTGCCAGAAGAACGAACAAATCTGTCTTGGAAGAAGTACAGCCAGGGTGCTCCTTAGAAGGGAGGATGGAGAGACTTTGTGTCGCGTCTTTTGGACATGTTATCAGGAGAGACCAGCCCCTGGAGAATGACATCATGCTTGGTAAAGTAGAGGGTTAGTGAAAAAGAGGAAGACCCTTAAGGAGATGGCTTAACACAGTGGTTGCATAACAACAATTGTGCAGATGGTGCAGGACCAGGCAGTGTTTTGTTCTGCTGTACATAGGGTCACTATGAGTGGAACTGACTTGACGGCACCTAACAAAAACAACAGCTGGCTCATCAGTTGTATTACAACAGATCACAAGTATCACATGAATAAACAAGTTGCCGTGGAGTTGATTCTGGCTCATGGCGACCCCATGTGCATCACAATAGAACTGTACACCGTGGGGTTTCCAATGGCTGGATTTTCAGAAGTAGATCACCAGGATTTTCTTTCAAGGCCCTTCTGGGTGGACTCATACGGCCAACCTTTAGGTTAGCAGCCAAGCACATTCACCATTTGTACCACCCAGGGACTCCTACCACACAAAGAGGAGGTATCAACAATAGAAGAAACTGCATGCAGCAGGGAGAGGGGAAATAGGAGAATTCTCTATACTCTTGGCAATTTTTCTGTAGAGCTAAAACTGCTCTAAAAAATAAAGTATGTTAAGTGCCATTCCCCCCCAAAAAATCTTGTCTGTCCTTCAAGGCCCATCTCTAAAACCACTACATTTATGGAACCCTCTCTGATCTCACCAACTGGGTACGACCATCTGCTACATTCTCTGATTCTCTCCAGTGTGTCCAGTTGGCTTCTTTGCAATTCTGTGTATTCAGTCTACAGGCTATTGGCTCAAAGTCTTCCTTTCTCCCCTGGAAGTCCTTTTGTTACATGCACTCACGTATACCCAAACTCATAGACTCTAGCCCTAAACTCTTTGAAGATAGAGCTCACACATGGCACAGTGACACATAGTATGTGCTCAATAAATAATACGTGTTGACTAGAAAAATCAAGTGTCTCCTCACTTAGGTATAGTTCCTTGTAAGAATAATAAGTGAAAAATAAAATAATAATTTCTTGACTTGATATGACTAAAAGCTCCTGTCAAGGATTCTCTATATGTTGCTTCACTAATAAATACCTTGTGTGAGGAAAAAACAAACATCTGCTCACCTTGCTCCTGGGCTATCCTAAGAATCACATTATCCAGGTTGCTTTGCCTCCCGCTTGTTAACCTGAATCCCGGGAGACAGAAACCAGAGGTAGTCCAGTGTGGGGTCTGTTCAGAGACCATGGTCCTTGTTCTCCCTTATGGATGAAGTGCACAGTCACAGGTACCACGTTAAACCTTCCAGGAGAAAGAATATGTCTTGAGTTTTGGTCTGGCAACTGTTAGGCAGCCATCCCTGTGAGAAGTTGTATCGAGAACTGAAGAGTCACTAAAATGAGAGGCTGAGTTAATTATCCTTACCGATGGTTACCAAGACAACAAGGCAACAATCCCTTTAGGATCCTGGGTAACAAGATCCTTTCAAACCCACTTGGGAGATATCGGTTGTCTGCTGCTTACAACTGCCTCACTGAATATGATTCATAGAGTTTCTGCCTTCTAGTGAGCCAGATAAAAGCATCCAGTGAATACATGTTAGTTCCTATGAGTGTATTATGAGTTGGAAATCAACCTGACGGCAACGGGAGTGTGTTTTCAGATCCTGGTAGTGTGTATTCCCCAACTCAGCATCTCCGGTTCATTACACTGTTACAGATGCGTCCACCTTGAATGGAAGGATGTGACGTTGAGGTCACAGGTCAGAGAGCAATGGTTTGGCCCTGCCTTTACCTATTAATGGCCTATTTCCTTTAGTAGCCAAGACCAGAGGCAAAATGACTGGGAATTGAAGGCGAACATTAGGAAGCACATCATTATTTTCATCAATTGTTGACGGCTATTGCTCAGATGTGTACCGCGCAGCAAAAGACCTCAGATATACCTGGGTCATGTCAGCAGTGGTTTCCTGCCCAGATCTAGATTCTTGATTTAAAGATGGCAGCTACCCATAAGATTGGCTCAGGTAATTGCTTGCTTCTTGGAATTACACAGAAGATGGTTATTATACAGGTCCATAATCCCTTAGCCTCAATTCTGCAATTTCAGAGTTTTGACTCTAAAACCAAAAGTTTGGTGTCCCAACTAATTTGGCAGCAAAATCTGACCCGAACTAATGTAAGTCTGTTTATGATCCTTATTTATACTCAGGATAAATAATCATACATTTCACTGGGAAATATATATCCATGTGTTTGATTATGGGATGTGTTATGGATTGAATTGTGTTCCCCAAAAAGATATGTTGAAGTTCTAGCCTCTGGTACCTACGAATATGACCTTGTTTAGAAATGTTCTTGTTGTTAGTTGCCACTGAATCAATTGCAACTAATGGAGACCCTTCAGAAGCAGATCACCAGGCCTGTCTTCCTAGGTGCCTTCTGGACGGGTTCAAACTGCTAACCTTTCTGTTAGTCTTCAGTGCTTAACCGTTTACACCACCAAGGGAATAACATCTTCGAAGATGTTAACAGTTAACATGAAGGCAGACTGGAACGGGGGCGGGGTGCCTAATCCGATCTGAATGGTGTCCTTATGAAAGAGAAAAAACACAGATACACAGCGGGAGGACGACATATAAAGACAGAGGCAGAGATTAGATTGCCAGCCGTCACCGGGAAGTAGGAAAGAAGCATGGTGACAGACTCCTTCATTGCCCTCAGAAGGGAGCAACATGGCCCACACTCTAATTTCAGACTCCTAGCTTCCAGAACTGTGAAACAATAAATTTCTGTTCTTCTAAGACATCCACTTTTTTTAAAAATAATATTTTGTGTTTTAAGTGAAAGTTTGCATAGCAAAGTAGGTTCCCATTTGTCATGGTTTGAATTATGTCCCCCCCAAAATGTCTATATGGGTTTGGCTGGGCCATGATTCCTGGTACTGTGTGATTTTCCTGTATGTTGTAAACCTGCCTCTATGATGTTAATGAGGGAGGATGGGTGGCAGTTGTGTTAGTGAGGCAGGACTGGATCTACAAGACTGGACTGTGTCCTGAGGCGATCTCTTGAGATATAAAAGACAGAAGTGAGCAGTGAGACAGGGGGACCTCAAACCGTCAAGAAAGCAGTGCCGGGAGCAGAGTGTGACCTTTGGACCGGGGTCCCTGCGCCGAGAAGCTCCTAGTCCTGGGGAACACTGATAAGAAGGCCGAGAGAGAGAAAGCCTTCCCCTGGAGTTGACACCCTGAATTTGGACTTTTAGCCTACTTTACTGTAAGGAAATAAACTTCTCTTCGTTAAAACCATCCACTTGTGGTATTTCTGTTATGGCAGCACTAGATGACTAAGACACCATTTAACAATTTTTATACAACTTGTTCCATGTCATCGGCTACATTTTTCACAATGTGTCAACATTCTCCTTATTTCCATTCTGTTTCCATTAATCTAACTTCCCTGTCCCACCTTAGTTTCTTATCTTTGTTTTAGGATAAATGTTGACTGTTTGATCTCATATAGTTGATTATTTAAGGGACCACAGTATTCCCAGGTGCTATTGTTTATTTCATAAACCAATCTATTATTTGGATGAAAGATGACCATTGGGAGTCAGTTCAGTTCCAAGTTCAAAGGGTATTGTCATGGATTGAGTTACTTCCCCCTAAAAATGTGTGTATCAACTTGGCTAGGTCATGATTCCCAGTATTGTATGATTGTCTACCATTTTATCATCTGATGTGATTTCCCTGTGTGTTGTAAATGCTATCACTATGATGTAATAAAATGGATTAGCAGCAGTTATACTGATGAGGTCTACAAGATTAGGTAGTGTCTTAAGCCATTTTTTTTTTTGAGATATAAAAGAGAGAAGCAAGTGGAGAGACATGGGGACCTCATACCACCAAGAAAGCAGTGCCGGGAGCAGAGCACGTCCTTTGGACCTAAGTTTCCTGCGCTGAGATGCCCCCAGACCAAGGGAAGACTGATGCATCACAAGGCCCTCCTCCAGAGCTTTGACTTTTTGGAAGTAGATTGCCAGGCCTTTCTTCCAAGGCACTTCTGGTTGAACCGATAGCCTTTCAGTTAGCAGCTGAGCACATTAACCGTTTGTACACCAAGGGACTCCTGGATGAAATATAAGTGAAACAAAATCAGTCATGAGTTGATACTTGTTGGAGCTGAGTGATAGGTATATGGGGGCTCGCTCAACTCTTGAATCTGCTTGTAATTTTTCATGGTAAAACATTAAAAAAATAATAATAATGGGGACATCTCAAATCCATGGATAGCTCATAAATGCTCTTTGTGGGAATGTTTTAACTTTTTTTAAATTGTACTTTAGATGAAGCTTTACAGAATAAACTAATTTCTCGTTAAATAATTAATATACATATTGTTTTGTGACATTGGTTGCCAATCCCGCGACATGTCAACACTCTCTCCTTCGCCATCTTGGGTTCCCCATTACCAGCTTTCCTGTCCCCTCCTGCCTTCTTGTCCTTGCCCCTGGGCTGGTGTGTCCATTTAGTCCTGTTTTGTTTTATGGGCCTGTCTAATCTTCAGCTGAAGGGTGAACCTCAGGAGTGACTTCAGTACTGAAACATAAGGCTGCCAGGGGGCCATACTTTGGAGATTTCTCCAGTCTCTGTTAGACCAGTAAGTCTGGTCTTTTTTTTTTTTTTTGGTGAGTTAAATTTTGTTCTACATTTTTCTCCAGCTCTGTCTAGGGCCCTCTATGGTGATCCCTGTCAGAGCAGTCAGTGGTGGTAGCCAGGCACCATCTAGTTGTGCTGGACTCAGTCTGGTGGAGGCTGTGGTAGTTGTGGTCCGTTAGTCCTTTGGATTAATCTTTCCCTCGTGTCTTTGGTTTTCTTCATTCTCCCTTGCTCCAGACAGGTGACAACAGTGGAGTATCTTACATAGTCGCTCACAAACTTTTAAGACTCCAAACGCTACTCACCAAAGTAGAATGTAGAACATTTTCTTTATAAACTATGTTATGCCAATTGAGCTAGATGTTCCCTGAGACCATGGGAACCATGGTCTCCACAGCCCTCAGCCTAGTAATTTGGTCCCTCAGGGAGTTTGGATGTGTCTGTGGAACTTCCATGACTTTGCCTTGGACAAGTTGTGCTGGCTTCCCCAGTATTGTGTACTGTCTAACCCTTCATCAAAGTTAGCACTTACCTATCGTCTATTCAGTGTTTTCCCCTTCCACTCCTCCCCTCCCTCGTAAATGTCAAAGATCGTTGCTTTTTATGTGTAAACTTTTTCATGAATTTTTACTGTATTGGTCTCATACAATATTTGTCCTTTTGTGACACTCAGCATAATGCTCTCCAGATTCATCCATGTTGTGAGATGCTTCTCAGACTCATCATTGTTCTTTATCCTTGGGTAGTATTCCATTGTGTGTCATACCCATCTTACTGGCATTGCCTTGGGAAAAGAGCCAGAGCAGAACTAGCAAACAATTTGTGGTCAGGAAGGATTTCATACAGCATTGTCTTGAAGAACAATTAAAATAATTACTGATATCCTAAAACATAGCCCCCAATCTGACCTTTGGAGTCTCTATTTCCGAAAACTGACTAGATTTTTCAAAAGAGCACAATGCCCAAGGCAAAGCAGTTTTACTAGTTTATCTAGACCTTTGTTTGACTCAAAGATGACTTTTAGAAATCAGAATGGCTTGGGTGGGTCACCCCAACTCCATGGGCCTTGAACAGACTGGTCTCCTATAAGTCACCTTTAGGTTAAACAATAGTCTTGCTAATTAGTAAAGATGGCTTTGCCTTGTGCATTGTGCTCTTTTGAAGAATTCAGTTTCAGGAAACGGAAATTCCAGAAATCTAGATTCCAGGAGAATTCAAAACTGTTCTTCAGGCTTCAGATAAAGAGTTGCAGACCTGTAAAATTAAACTACAGTTATCAATGAGTTTATTCAGCCTGTCGAATTGCAGTTGTAGCAACTCAATAAACTGGAGGGGGCTCTGGTGGAGCAGGGGTTAAGAGCTCGGCTAACCAAAAAGTTGGCGGTTGGAATCCACCAGCCGCTCCTTGGAAACTCTATGGGGCAGTTCTACTCTGTCCTGTCGGGTCGCTATGAGTCGGAATTGACTTGATGGCAATGGGTAGTAGTGGTAGTATAAACTGGAGAGTCTCTGTTTTCCCTGCTCAAACATACAATATATCTAACCCTATTGCATGCTGTATCAGCCTTGCAGAAAATTCTGCAAAACCATTATACACACCCTAAAATTCTTACGTTATGAATTTCACGGGCTCTGTCTATATTTACAGGGAGCCCTTGTGGCACAGTGGTTAAAGCGCTCAGCTTCTAACCAAAAGGTAGGCAATTTGAACTCAACAGCTGCTCTGCAGGAGAAAGATGTGGCCGTCTGCTTCTGTAAAGATTTACAGCCTTGGAAACCCTGTGGGGCAGTTCCACTCTGTCTTTTAAGACTCAAACTGCTGACCTTTTGGTTAGCAGCTGAACTCTTAACTACTATGTCACTATGAGTTGCAATCAACCAAATGGCAGTCGGTTTGGTTTGGGTTTGGTTTATATTTACAAGGGCTGCCCTTCCTTACATGCAAAACAACTCCATTTCCTCTTACTTTTCATATCAATAAGAAAACAAGCATCCGCCTACGGCAAATATACTCGTTTCTCTGCTAGTTTCCAGGGAAAGCAAATTAGAAGAGTAACGAAAAGAACACTTTCAATTTCTTTTGTGTGTCACCTAATTTCGTTTAGGTGACTCTGGTGTGGGGCTTGGTTGCAGTATGGTATTACAACAGTAAATTAATCTTTTAAATATGCAGATACGTCAGAAATCATAATTTGAATCTTTCATTGAATAGGCAGGATGCAGAATGCAGGACACATGGGAAGTTTTCATACATGAGAAAATTATTAGATTGGATAAACAAATTACGGTCTGAAGGTATTTCTCTTCACTGGATAGAGGAGATACAGGCATTTTTCTGTTGTCCTTTGTACCCAGAAAAATGGAACATACTTAGTAGCATATGACTAATTATTCCCATCACAAGCAAAACATACTTGTACCAACAGGCTAAAGGACATTCCAAAGGAAACTCATGACTCCTTGCTGATATCTGATGGAAGAAATCTCTGGAACTCTCAAGGGAAACTCAGTAGGTTCATAGCGTCTTAATTTGTGTTCACAACCACCACATGTTCTTGATACAGAAGGATCCCAGGACAGATATGAAAATATCCTTGTTAAAATAAAAATCATAGGAAGCCAATAATAGGAATTGATTGAAGTTTATTTAATATACAATTTGAAATCGGGGTCACATTTCAACTAGAGAGTCAACAATGTTCCAAAGATGAAAGAACTTCCAAAGATTCTTATACACCGTCTTACAGACGTTGCCCTGGAAAAGGGCCAGAACAGTGTTTACATAATAACAATTTACCTTAAAACACAGCTTCTAGTCAGACCCTGGTGGTGTAGTGGTTAAGAGCTATGGCTGCTAACCAAAAGGTAGGCTGTTCAAATCCAGCAGGCACTCCTTGGAAACCCTGTAGGGCAGTTCTACTCTGTCCTATAGGGTCACTATGAGTCCGAATCGACTTGATGGTAATGGGTTTGGTTTTCTGTTTAGTCAGACCCTGGAATTTCTGTTTCCTAAAACGGAATTCTTCAAAAGAGCACAATGCACAAGGCAAAGTGGTCTTTACTAATAAGCAAGACTATTGTTTGACTTAATGGTCACTTTTAGGAGACCAGTCTGTTCAAGGCTCAAGATCACCTTCAGATTAAAGGCCTGGGTGGGTCACCCCAACTCCATGGACTCCAGAAATCTGGATTCCAGGAGAACTGAAACTGTTTCTCATCCTCCATGTTCTTGTGTCTGGCACTTAACTGTTTGTCTCTTCATGGATCTGGGCCAGCCTCTCTTGCTCAATGAATTACTTCTTGGAGGAAAGTGACTTCCCCAGTCTGTTCTCCCTTGTGTTCTGGGGTGGGGTTTCAGCTGTACGAAACCTTATTGTATCACCCTTCACCTGAGCTTTTAAAGTAGTCTTAACTGTATCCAGGGCCTGGAACTCTCTTCCCTAAGCTATGCTCTCTCTCACTTCATTCAGCCTTCTGCTCAAGTACCTCCTGGTATGGGTTGAATTGTGTGTCCCAAAAAGATATTTTGAAGTCCTAACCCCTGGTAGATGTGAATGTGACCTCATTTAGAAATAGGATCTTGGCAGATGTGATGAAGTTAAGATGAGGTCATACTAGAGTAGGGTGGGCCCTAATCCAATATGACTGGTGTCCTTATAAAAAGAGAAGAGATACACAGGGAGAATGCCAAGTGATAACAGAGGCAGAGATTGAAGTGATACATCTACAAGTCAAGGAACGCCAACCATCAAAAGCTGGGAGGAGGCAAGGAAGGATCCTCCCCTAGAGCCTTCAGAGAGAACATGGCCCTGCCAACGCCTTGATTTCAGGCCTCTAGCCTCCAGAACTGCGAGATAATAAATTTCTGGTGTTTCTAGCCACCCAATTTGTGGAACTTGATTACGGCAGCTCTAGGAAACAAACACATCACCATGTGAGAGAGGCCTTCTTCAACTGTTGTTAGTTGCTGTTGAGTCTCCCTCAACTCCCGGTGACCCCATGTGTTACAGAGTAGAACTGCTCCATGGGTTTGTTGGTTTGTTTGTTTTTTTAAATATTTTACTGTGTTTTCATTGAAGGTTTACACAGCAGTTTAGGCTCCCATTCAACAATTTCTACACAAGTTGTTCAGTGACTGTTACATTCTTCACAATGAGTGAATATTCTCATTATTTCTGTTCTGATTTTTCTGTTTCTATAGAGCTTTCTTGGGTATAATCTTTACAGAAGCAGGTTGACAGGCCTTTCTTTTATAGAGACACTGGGTGGATTTGAACAGCCAACCTTTAGGTTAGCAGCCGATCACAAACTGCTTGCATCACCCAGACTCCCTTCTTCAACTACCATATCCAAAAGAGCTCCACCCAGCAGGCTCCATCCCTCTCACCTACTTCATTTTTTTTTTTTAATAGCTCGTATCAACACCTGACCCTGTAGATTTATATGTCTGTTGTCTACATTCCCCCCAGTGGAAAGTGAGCTCTGTGAGAACAGGAGTTTAATTTGTTTTGTTCCCTCTTGTATTTGTGATGCCTAGAACAGTGCCTGACACACTGTAGATACTCCCAGAGATTTTCTGAATGAATAAATGAAAGCAAGCACGCCAGCTAGGTCTGAAACTAGCATTCCCACTTCTAGTTTCTTTCTCTGGAATCCAATCCAAGGATCCCTGAAGGCACAATGGTTAAGCGCTATGCTGCTAACCAAAAGGTTGGCAGTTGGAACCAACCCATCCAGCAGCTCCGCAGGAGAAAAGACTTGGCAATCTGCTCCCATAAAGATTACAGCCTAGAAAACCCTATGGGGCAGTTCTACTTGTCAATAGGGTTGCTGTGAGTCGGAATTGAACTGACAACTCACAACAACAACAATCCAATGTATTTTCCACTTTGACCCAGAGTTAGCTGGGTTATCTTTTTAAAAACATACATCTAATCTTATTATTCCTCAACTCAAAAATTCTCCATGTTCACAGAGCTGGAGAAAAATGTAGAACAAAATTCTAACTCACAAAAAAAGACCAAACTTACTGGCCTGACTAAGACTGGAGAAACCCGAGAGTATGGCCCCCAGGCACCCTTTTAGCTCAGTAATGAAGTCACTCCCGAGGTTCACCATTCTGCCAAAGATTAGACAGCCCCATAAAACAAAACGAGACTAATGAGGTACAACAGTCCAGGGGCAAGGACTAGAATGCAAGCAGGGGCAGGAAAGCTGGTAATATGGAACCCAAGGTTGAGAAGGGACAGTGTTGACATGTCGTGGGGTTGTTAATCAGTCATAAAACAATATGTGTACTAACTGTTTAATGAGAAACTATTTGTTCTATAAACCTTCATCTAAAGTACAATTAAAAAAAAAAAAGACACACACACAAAAAAGTTCTCCGTGTTCAGAAGAAAAACAAACACTATTTTTAAAAAGAGAAGAAGAAATAATAATCACCAGAAATAGAATGATACAGGATCAACTCTGAGAAACAGCATCCTAATTTCTCTGCATGCCAAAGTCTTGCATAATATTTAGCAAAGATATTAACCAAATCAATACCGTGAGTAACCACAACCAAAAAACTCCCACAAATCCACTGTGACTTCTTACTAACTGTGGTAGAAGGTCCAAATTCAACAGATGGCACAACATCTTCATTTCTTTGATATAACAGTTTCATATAATAATTGTCATGGACTGAATTGTGTCACTCCAAAAATGTGTGTATCAATTTGGCTAGGCCATGATTCTCAGTATTGTGGTTGTCCTCCATTTTGTGACTGTAATTTTATGTTAAAGAGGATTAGGGTGGGATTGTAACACCATCCTTACCCAGGTCACATCCCTGGTCCAATGTAAAGGAAGTTTCCCTGGGCTGTGGGCTGCACCACTTTTATCTCTCAAGAGATAAAAAGGAAAGGGAAGCAAGCAGAGAGGAGGGACCTCATATCATCAAGAAAGCAGTGCTGAGAGCAGAGCACTTCTTTGGACCCAGGGTCCCTGTGAGGAGAAGCTCCTAGTCCGGGGGAAGGTTGATGAGAAGGCTGACAGACAGAGAGAGAAAGAGAAAGGTTTCCCCTGGAGCTGATGCCCTGAATTTGGACTTCTAGCCTACTAGACTGTGAGAAAATAAATTTCTTTTTGTTAAAGCCATCCACTTGTGGTATTTCTGTTATAACAGCGCTAGATAACTAAGACAATAATTAATAAATAAAGCTTTATACTTTATAAGTATTTATCCTCCCCTCCCCAAATCACTTCATGAAGCTTGAAGGATACAGGAGCATAATCTAACTCCTTATCTTCCAATGCATTGCCTCTACAATCTAGCCCCTACCTACCTTTTCCATCCCATCTTCACCCCATGCTCCCTACACCTCAGTAACAGCAGCCTTTTCTATTTACTCTGTCCAGATCCACCTTCTGCCCCCTCACCTCTGCTCAAATCTTCCCCCTATTCAGAACACCCTCTTCCTCCTCCAGCTGGCCCCTTTGCATAGAGTGCCTTTTCCCTCTTCCTCTATCCACCTGCCTTACTCATCCTTTGAGGCTCATTTCTAACATTCTTTTCCAACCTTCCCCTAAATCAAAAGCAATTGCTAATTTCTTTGAGCTCACTTGGTATTTTATTTTAAGCCTCTCTCCTGGCACTATTTTGGATCTTGAATTGAAGTCATTTCAGCCTCTGCCTCTCTTCCCTACCAGACTGTAAACTTTGAGAGGAGGCTCCAAAGTGTGTACAATAGGTGCTCAAAACAAGTTTGTCAGGATTGAATTCTTCTCATTGCGCCTCCAGGACACACACACTATCCAAATTTAGAGATTCTGTCAAGGCTATTGTTTCTCCGTTTTAGTGTGGGTGCTCCTGGTAGCAGAGATCATTGTGCCAAGTGTGACTTCATAGCGGCTGCCTGTCAGCAGTCACCTGGGTGAGCCCGAGACCTCAGGCCTGGTGGATTTCCAAGGGAGGAGGCAGGGCAGATGTTTACTGCGTGTCATCACGGGAAAAAGAGGGCTTCTGATAAGCGGTTCCTGAAACTGAGGAGGGCAGGGCTTTGTCATTGTTTGGTTTTGAGTCACTGTGGAGAAAAGTCAACGCTGACACCCCGGAAACCACATTACCTGGTCCAAGCCAGCCCCCTGGTATCTCTCTCTCATCTGAGAGTTCTACCAGAGGCCAAAGGTTAGATGGAGATAAAGAAGCAACTCAGGTAAAGAAGCAACACAAAAATTGGCTTGTTTCTGGATTATGAAGGGGCAACCAAGAGCATAAGCATTGTTATCCTATGGAGATTTCCTATGTGTTTGTACGTGTGTGTGTCTTTAATAGACTATTTTTTTTAGAGCAGTTTTAGGTTTACAGAAAAATTGCACAGAAAGTACAGAGAGTTCCCATATGTCCTCTCTTTCCCCATCACAGTTTGCCCTGTTATTAACATCTTGCATTAGTGTGGTACATTTGTTGCAATTGACAAACCATTATCGATACAGCATTATGAACTAAAGTCTATAGTTTACATTTACAGCAACAGGTTGATAGTTTACATTAGGGTTCAGTCTTGGTGTGGTACAGTTCTATGGGTTTTGACAAATGCAAAATGTCATGTATCCACCATTACAGTATCATGCAGAATAGCTTCACTGCTCTAAAAATGCCCTGTGCTTCACCTATTCATTCTTCTCCTCCCTCCCCTGAGCCCTTGGCAGTCACTGATCTTTTTACCATCTCCATAGTTTTGCCTTTCCTAGAATGTCATATAGTTGAAATCATACAGTATGTAGCCTTTTCAGATTGGCTTCTTTCACTTAGCGTATGCATTTAAGGTTCCTCTATACCTGTGATGATTAAGATTGGGTGTCACCTTGGCTGGGCCATGGTTCTCAGTGGTTTGGCAGTTATGATGCAGTTTGTCAGTTGTTTAATAATGTAAGCACCTACATGATGAGATCTGATACAATGTGATCACCTCCATGATGGGATCTGCTATGAGTAGCCAATCAGTGGAAAGGGAGTTTTCTTGGGTGTGGCCTGCATCCAATATAGGTGGACTTTCTGGCAAGGCTTGAGGGCTTTTGCTCGCTCTGGCTTCTGCAGCTGGCTCCTGTTCATTTGGCCTCAGATTCTTGGGACTTGAACGAGCAGCTTGCCTGCTGATCTTGGTTTCACCAGCCTCTGCAGCTACATGAGTCAGGAGTAGCCTCCAGTCTGACCCACAGATTTGGGACTTTTCAGCCTCCAACCACGTGAGCCATTTCCTTGATCTCTCTCTCTCTCTATATATATATATATGTAGACGCTTCACTGGTTTTGCTTCTCTAGAGAACCCAGCCTAAGACAATGCCTCTTTGTGGCTTGATAGCTCATTTTTGTTTATCACTGAATAATATTGCATTGTTTGGATATACAACAGTTTATTCATTCACCTACTGAAGGACATCTTGGTTGCTTCCAGTTTTGGGCAGTTATGACTAAAGCTGCTATAGACATTTGTATGCAGGCTTTTGTCTTGTCATAAATTTTCAGCTCATTTGAGTAAATACCTAGGAGCACGATTGCTAGATTGCAGGGTAAGCCTATGTTTAGCTTTGTACCTGCATGTCTTTTTCCTTTTGCCATGCTGACCAGGAGCAGGAAGGAATGCAGAAAACAGCAGGTGTGGTGTCAAATCCATGACCCGAGGTCAGGAGTCTTGTGTTCAGTCTCCCCACTTTTGCCTCTGACTAGTTGTAAGACACTGGGTCACCACTCATCTATAAAATGAGAGGTGATTCCAACTTGATTCCATTGAGTTGATTCCAACTCCTGGCAAACCCACGTGTGTCAGAGTAGAACTGTGCCCTTAGCTGTGATTGTTAAGGTTATGTGTCAATTTGACTGGGCCATGATTCTTGGTGGTTTGGCAGTTATGACGTAGTTTGGCAGTTATGATGTAGTTGGGCAGTTGTACGATGATGTGATCATTTTAATGATGAGATTTGATATAATATGTTCATCTCCATGATCTGCTGTGAGTAGCCAATCAGTTGAAAAGGAGTTTCCTTGGGGGCGTGGCCTGCATCCAACATAGGTGGACTTTCTGGCAAGGCTCGGGGGCTTTTGCTCGCTCTAAATCCTGCAGCTGGCTCCTTTCATCTGACCTCCTGTTCTTGGGACTTGAGCTAGCAGCTTGCCTGCCATCTTGCCTGCTGATCTTGGGATTCATCGGTCTTCACAGCCTGTGAACAAGATCCCTGCTGTCTGACCTGCCAATCTTGAGTTTGCCAGCCCCTGTGGCTACATGAGTCAGGAGAAGCCTCCAGCCTGTCCCACGGACTTGGGATGTTCCAGCTTCTGCAACTGTGTGAGCCATTTCCTTGATATAAATCTCTCTCTATATATATTTATACACTTTACTGGTTTTGCTTCTCTAGAGAACCCAGCCTAAGACAATATGGTTTTCAACGGCTGATTTTTTGGAAGTAGATCACCAGGCCTTTCTTCTGAGGCACCTCTCAGTGAACTCGAACCACCAAGCTTTCAGTTAGTAGCTGGTATGGATTGAATCGAGACCCCCAAAAATGTGTTGTAAATCCTAACCTCTATGCCTGTGGTTAGAATCCCATTTGGGAATGGGTTGTCTTTGTTATGTTAATGAGGCAGGGTTAGTGTAGGGCCTGTTTTGAGTCAATCTCTTAAGATATAAAAGAGATTAAAACAAGCAAGTAGGCAAGCAGAGAGATGCCAAGCCACATGAAGATAGCCCAGGAGCAGAAGGTAAAAGAGACAAGGACCTTCCTCCAAAGCCAATAGAGAGAGAGAAAGCCTTTCTCTAGAGCCAGCACCCTGTATTTGGACTTCTAACCTCCTAAACTGTGAGAACATAAATTTCTGTTTGTTAAAGCCACTCATTTTGTGGTATTTCTGTTATATCAACACTAGATAACTAACACAAATTTGCACCACCCAGAGACTCCTAGAGTTGTTAACAAGTGCTACCAAAAAAACATTCTGAATCCACATAATTCTGGGAAATTCTGGGCTAGAAAGGTTTCTGTAATGCAAGACTTCTCACAGCTGTGCATTATAACTGTCCACGAGGGAAAGAGTGCTGTGTGTCCCAAAGTTACTTGACCACAGAATCCTTTTATTCCCACAGAACCAGTGGGATGCACTGGGGAGATACTAGACAGTCTAAGATCCCTTTCAGAATTTACCTGTCCCTTCCTATCCCTGACTTCATTGTGACTTCTTTGGGGGGGCTCTGGGTTGTGCAACAGATTAAGCATTCAACTACTAACCAAACGGTTGATGGTTTGAACCTATCCAGAGGCACCTTGGAAGAAAGGCCTGGCAATCTGTTTCCAAAAGGTCACGGCCTTGAAAACCCTATAGAGCAGTTTTCCTCTGCACACATGGGGTTGCCATGAGTCTGAATCACTGAATGGCAACTGGTTTGGTTTTGGTTTGCCTTGTTTTGCATGTGTCCCATTGTATCCATCCTGCCCTCGTCTCTCAGGGATCATCACCCCTGCACAAATGGAATAACCGCTTCCTTTCTCTGAGAACCTGGATCTGTTATTAAATGTCAAAATGTAAAAACGTTAAGAATTTTTAAAAAATTAAGCAATACAGGAAAGTACAAGTAAAGAAAATGAAAATTTACCCCAAGTCACACCACTCAGAAATAATTCTAACAAAGCGCTTTTAAATTGAATCAGAAGAGTCTACAATTGGCAAAAATTCGTGCATCTATTTACTTATTTAGTGACTCAGTTACAAAAGTACGTGACAAAATATTTAAAACAGATTGAAGATTCAGAATTTCTGTGATATTTCTTAAACATAAAGAGTCAAGACCTAGTCATTACCTAGTCACTGGGGTTGTTGTGATATTGATGGAGGGGGTAGTGGTAAAATTGAGAGATGATGTGAAAAAGCACCCAGTCGTGTGAACACTCCTTTAGTGGGCTAAGAACCTCCCAGGCAGTATGTGCTGGAGTCTGCTCACAGAGGCTTGCACGACTGTGCATATCTTTCCCAAACTCCATGTTCAGTGATGTCATGTTCAAAGCCTGAAACCAGCTGTTAGGGTGACCAATCATCGCTTTTTCCAGGGAAGAACAGGTTTCCTGACACATAGGATTTTAAATGCTAAAATTGGGAAAGTCCCAGGCAAACTGGAACAAGTTGGTCACCCTTCGAGCCGTGGGAGGAGTATTTACACCGTGGAAATTGGCAACCGCTACTAATTAGGGCTTTTCCTCTTGGTGAACTGGTTGTTAAATATTTACCAGCACACCACCATGCCCTAATTCCCCACCATTGCTACATTTTATTTGCACGGTGAACCCAGCTTGTTGTTAGCTGCTGTCAAGTCGGCCCTGACTCATGGCAACCCCATGCACAACAGAACAAGACATTACCCAGTCCTGTGCCATCCTCATGCAGACTGTTGTGGTCCATAGGGTTTTCACTGGTTAATTTTCAAAAGTAGATTGGCAGATCTTAGTCTAGAAGTTCCGCTGAAACTTGTTCAGCATCATAGCAATATGCAACCCTCCACTGACAGATGGGTGGTGGCTGCACATGAGGTACATTGATTGGGAATCAAACCTGAGTCTCCTGCATGGAAGGTGAGAATTCTACCACTGATCCACCAACGCCTCCATTGGCAACTTAACTAAAGCCATTCCTACAGTTCTTCATCAAACTATAAGATGGAACAGCAAGCACTGGTAGGGTTGGGGCACCTGGGAAGTTATTCTTTCAATTAGAAAAGACAAGCCTTTGCTAGATAAGTAGTATGGTAACGATCCTAGCATGATGAATTGTATTTACAAAGAACTTTTACATTTGAAAGTACATTTAAGAGATGCCCTCTCTCAAAACTTCACACTCTCTTCCAAATCAACAGTTTTATTTAATTTATTTTTTGAACTATCAAATTCAAAGCTGTTTCCAAATAGATACATAAAATTATAGAATCTTAGAGTTGAATACAAGTTGGGAAGTGCTGAAAATGACTATTTTTAAAGTTTTAATTCTTTTTTCTGAGAGCTACATCATATCAGAAGTACACTTGCTTAACACTCTCCTATGAATATACACACCTAGATTAAAAGCATTACAATAAATTGTATTTGCCACAATAATTTATAGAAAAGCAATGATTTATTGAACACTAGCACACTGCTTAGTCCACCATATCTGTGGCATAAATAAAATAGCCTCTAGGTTTGGGTTATGCCTATGACCAGCAGTAATACTACCTTTCTATTCTACTAAAAAGGAGCCACAGTGGATCAATGGTTAAGAACTTGGCTGCTAACCAAAAGGTTGGCAGTTCGAACCCACTAGTGGCTCCATGGAAGAAAAGGCCTGGCTATCTGTTCCTATAAAAATTTGCAGCCTAGGAAACCCTATCAGGCAGTTCTACTCTGTCAGATAGGATTGCTATGAGTTGAAAAGGAGCCCTGGTAGTGCAATGGTTAAGAGCTTGGCTGCTAACCAAAAGGTTGATGGTTCAAATCTACCAGCTGCTCCATGGGAGAAAGATGTGGCATCTTTTTTCGGTAAATATTACAGACTTGGAAACCCTATGGGCAGTTCTACTCTGTCCTATAGGGCCTCTATGAGTCAGAATCGACTTGACAGGAACGGGTTTTATGAGTCGGAATTGAATCGATGGCACACAACAATATTCCACTAAAGAAACTACAGAGAAGTTCAAGAAGGTGAGTGAAATCTGCAGTAGATCCAACACCAGCCTGGATGTCTCTCCCTCTCAACCAGGCACTGACCCATGAAAATGCCACAACTTGTCTCCCTAGTTCACTCTTCACCATCCCAATTCATCCTACCCACTGCTTGCTTGCCACCAGAAGATCTCTTTATTTTTATTTTTTGTCAGTAATGTTTTATTGTGTTTTTAGTGAAAGTTTATACAGCAAATTATGTTCCCACAGAAGATGTCTTTAAAATGCACAGCTACTAGGTGGAGTGATCTCCCGGATATATTGTACAGTGAAAAAAAACAAAACCAAACCAAAGAGTTTGTACAGTATACGACCTTTTATGGAGTCTCTGGGTAGTGCAAACAGTTAAGTACTCGGCTACTAACAGAAAGATTACAGGTTCAAGTCCACCCAAAGGCACCTCAGAAGAAAGTCCTGGTGATCTACTTCCCAAAAAATCAACTATCGAAAACCCTACGGAGCACAGTTCTACTCTGACACACATAGGGTTGCCTTGAGTCAGAGTCGACTCGCTGGCAATTGGTTTGATTACTACAGTAAAAAGAAACCGAGTCAATAATAAAATTAATCTATTAGATGAGGTTTATTTGGGCAAAAGATTCACAAATGGGTAGCACCAAAACACATGTGGAATCAGCAATGATTGGTTTATATTGACAAAAACTCAGAAGCAAAAGAAGCTTATGTCTTATTGGCTTATACAATTTACTATTGAAATGATGTCAGGATTTCATTGGTCAACAAGGGTGGACGCTCTGTGAGAATCTCATTGGTCAACAAGGGTGGAAGTGCTGTCAGAACCATGTTCATCAGTGAGGGTGGCCTGGTTTACAGGAAAGCTAGCCCTAAGTTTCAGTAAAGACAGGTCTTTGGTGTATTGTCCACTTGACCACTAACACCATTTTGTCAACCACATTGACTCCATTTTGATTTCACTTAACACTACCCTTTACATTTTAAAAAGGAGTCCTGGTGGTACACTGGTTAAGTACTTGGCTGCTAACTGAAAGGTTGATGGTTCAGAGCTCAGCAGCTGTTCCACAGGAAAAAGACGTGGCACTCTGCTTCCTTGATTGCAGCCTTGGAAGCCTTATGGGGCAGTTCTACTCTGTCCTATAGGGTCGCTGAGTCAGAATTGACTCAAGGGCAATGGGTTTACATTTTAAAAAGTGGCTGAACTTGTGTTTGTGTTCATCCAAAGGCCATCTCTGTACACCTGTAGAACACGCTGTGATCATAACTCTTTCCACAACACATTTTACTCATGTACTTGTCTGTTTCTTCCGCTAGACCATGGATTCCTTGAGGAAGGAGAATGTATTTATTTACTTTTGTATCCTAGCATGTGGCTTGGATCAAACCAGGCAATCAATAAAAATCTGTTGAATAAATGAATCATTAAATAAAGACCATAACACAGCCCTCAACATTTTCCTTGTCTCAGTTAAATTTACTAGGCAATTCTTTCACATAGACAGATTCATCAAGGGTGTCACTTCTTACCTTTTTAAAGCAATTTTGTTTTAATTGGGAAGAAAATCTGTTAACTCTTTGGCATCGAGTCAATTCTGGCTCATAAGGACCCTATAGGACAGAGTAGAACTGCCCCATAGAGTTTCCAAGG
>NW_004443974.1:17554839-17605537 GCF_000243295.1 Trichechus manatus latirostris | reverse complement strand
CACACACACTCCTAATTAGGAAGACCAAAACAAAACCAATCACAAGCCCTAGCTCATCATCTCGATAGCCATTTGCTGTTATTTTCCTTCTCTGGACATTAGCCAACTCAGAAAAGGGTTCCAAAAAAATTTCAACACTGCTGACAGTCATGGTCATTAATATTATTGACACTGTTTATTTTTTTTTAATGGCCATCTTCTAAACCCTTATATCCAACCTTCCAGAAGAGTGTATTTATAGGAGTGGAGCCAAATGCAGCGCTGAACGCTATCTATAGAGAGTTTCCAGCCATTCTAATGTTAACTAGGCTTCAGGTCCAGGGGATCTCCCCTCCTGTTCCAGCTGCCCTTGGGGTCCCTTCTCCTTCACGCCCCCTTGTCACTGACACACCCTAGAGAAGGGGCAGGGGAGGTGGCCGTCTCTAGTTTCTCTCGGTTTCAAAGCCAATCTCTGCGGGAAGCAGGGATGGGGCACAAGAGGCAGGACGGGGGCTATTGATAATGCCCACTTCTGCTTCCCTCCGCCTTCTCCCCTTCCCCCCAGCTCTGTCCGCTTCCTTTCACTGGAGGTGGCTCCTGGCTCCAGCAAATAACTGCCTTTCTCTGCCCCCTTTCTGAGCAGGGAGAAAGGAAAGGTCTTGATTTTCCCCTGAAAAGGAGACTAATCCTACTCTCCTCTTTGGTTTTCCAAATAACCCCTCTCAGCATCCCTAAAACCTTTGATTTCTCTCCAGTGGAGGTTCCCAGTGCAGATTTTAGTTTACATAAGAATCCTCCTGGAGATTAGGTCAAAATGCAAATGTCTTGCGTGCCCCTAGAGTTTGTCTAGGGATTTGCAGGATTAACGGACACTCCTTGAGAGCCTGATGCTCTCATACCTTTTTGTACTGCTTGCACTTTTTTTTATTGGGCACGGGGTGGTCCAGGATAAAACTTTCTTAAATATTGGTGAAAATTTCTAAGAGGGAAGAGCAGCCAGACCAGAAGCTGGAGTTTTTCTGCGTCACGCAGGGGAAGCAAACCATACCGATGAAGACTGGCTCCCTGTGAAGGACTGGAGCGGAGCCCTAGTCATATTCCAATGAGTATCTGGAAGGGAGTTTTCTGTGATGCTTTTATGGCTTCCTGCAGTCTTTTAACTTCCTGTTAGTAGTTCTTTTCTAAAACCCCTGGAAGATGCCCACGGGGCTGTTACTGTTTTTAGGACTGTGAGGGGTCCGGTGTATAGTATGGTGAGGGAGGCAACGCAGGAAACCCTCTTTGGAAGCAATGTCAGGGCAGAGAGCAGGGTAGGACCTTGCCTCCAGCCCTGCCCCCAGCCCTGCCCCCAGCCCTGCCGCCAGCCCCACCCCCGCCCAGCGCGGCCCTGCTAACACAGAGAACCTGAAGCAGAATTTATTTTCCTTCTCCCTACTTCTTATTCACTGGGTTGGGCACACACCTGATTAGGATAAAGGAGGCAGAGCCTTGGAAAGGTCCAATTACCTTGAGGATAGCACACCCTAAAGGCAGATGGATGAGAAGGCTCCTCTGCCTCTGCCCTCCATCCCCTGTGCAATACAGAAGGGCCCCTTTGGGGTCGAAGTCCTGGCTACTAGGTCTGGAAGAAGCAGGACCCTGTGAATGGGCACAAAATGAGATGAGAGGACCAAGGAGTCTATAAAACGATAGATTCTGGAGCCGAGTTAATAGAAATTGTAACAAAGGTTTTTACTGTGAGAGAGAACATGAATGATCGAGGGTGTCCAGGTTAAGAGGCCAAGAGCAAGAGGGCTCAGCAAGGTCACACCAAGGACATTTCTCAGAGTGAGATGAACACCCAGACAAACAAGACAAAAAGGGCCCCGTCTCAGGGCCACATGAAGCCACACAGCGTATTTAGGGAGCTGAGGGTTTGGAGTTGTTGGAGCCAAAATGTGAGTGTGAAGAGGAAGAAAATCATAACCACACCGGGGTGTCAATGCAGAATCAGATTGGAAATGTAGTCCTGTCTGACCTGGCCCTGCTAGGGTTTTACAGAGGCGGGGGATCTTTTGAAAGCTCACTCTAGAGGCCAGGTGGACGATGACTGAGAGAAAGGGAGGGGAGGTGGACGAAATAAAGTTTTTGCAGTAATTATTGTTGCTGCTCAGGGCTGTAGAGTCGGTTCCAACTCATAGTGACTCTGTACAACTGAACCGAAACACTGCCTAGTTCTGCTTCAAGTCCTCTTCCCTTTCAGCAAGCGAGGTTGTGTCATCTGCATATCGCAGGTTACTAATGAGTCTTCCACCAATCCTGATGCCTTGTTCTTTTTCATATAGTCCAACTTCTCAGATTATTTGCTCAGCACACAGATTGAATAAATATGGTGAAAGGATACAACTCTGATGCACGCCTTTCCTGATTTTAAACCACAAAGTAGCCCCTTGTTCTGTTCGAACGACTGCCTCTTGGTTTATGTACAGGTTCCTCATGAGCACAATTAAGTATTCTGGAATTCCCCTTCTTTCAAATGTTATCCATAATTTGTTATGATCCACACAAGCTTGGGACTCCCCATGATACCAACACTTCTGGCCTGCCAGCTACGAATTCAGGGGCTCCCTCTACCCCCTCAGGATACCAGCTGCTGACTCTCATTATTACCTTCAGGTCAGTAATTCACTGGAATAACTTGCAGAACTCCATGGAAGGCGCTATATTTACGATCACACTTTTATTACTGTGAAAAGGATACAAATAAAGAGATGCATAGGGCGAGGTCTGGGGACACTCCCAACGGGCTGCTTCTATGTTCCAAAAAGGGATGCACTACCCTCCCTTGTGCATGAATGTCTTTCACCAGACAGGAAGCCCGTGGAGATTATGTACAGAGTTTTAATGGGGTCTCATTACGTTATACAAACCCCAGCTCCTCTTCCCTGAGGTCGGCTGATATCACGAGGTGATCATTAGGTTTTTTCACATGGTGGGTTTTTCTGGCCTGGCCAGCCTCCACCCCAGAGTCACCTCATCACCTCACCTAACCTGTTAGTTATGTGTGGTCTGGAGTCCTTATTGAAGACACTTAAATACCTTTTTTTTTTTTTTAAAGATTACGTCTCAGAAACTAAGGACAAGGACTAAATCCTTTGGGTAGAGTTAATGCAAACCCCACAGCCACGAATTCAACTGGCTATAACCTAAAATTACTTTAACCTTAGTGTATGCCTTGCACGTGTGATGCTAGTTTTCCTGTTACAGCAGCCTGGCGGCACACTTCTTAGTCTTATGTCTTGCTCCGTAGGTGAGTGGGCCATTTAACTGAGTTCCAAGTAAGTGAGGTGTGACAAAACTTTCACTGGAAGCAAGGCATAAACACACACATGCACAATTTTGTTTTATTTATTTTCTCACTGGCACTGACCTACCACACTTAAAAATTCCCATGAGACTCAAAAATAATTTTATTTCTGAAGAAAGGAAATATTTTAAATACCCATATAGCATTTGCTTTTATTGCTCTATTGTTAAGATTTTTTTCTTCTACAGTGGAACGTGTTTTGGATTCACCCACTGCAAAAGCCTTTGCTACACATTCATATAGACTGGTTACTAATACATCTTCCTTTAGTAAGAAAATAAGATGAGCATAACTTTGAGTGACTTATTTTACTGTTCCTGAGCCTTGGTTTCTTCATGAGCAAAATGCAAGTCAGTAAAGATTAAAACAAGGTTATGTGGGAGGACACAGTAAAAGGTGTTTATTATTTTAACATGAATTCAACCAAAATCCCAACAGAGCAATACCAATGACAACACAGGCAGTCCTTGTGTTACGAACATCTGACTTCTGTACAATCATAGTTATGAACCAACCTCCGTAAAGCCTACTATATTAAAAATTGAAAGTACATACAATGGCTCTTAATAACAATTGGATGCTACTTATATACTGTATTATTATGTTAAAGAAGTTTTAGTGTATCTGGAAGTGTTTAATTTTTTTATGAATAGAAAGGTACACTATATACTACATACTAAGACAAACATCTGATTTATGTACACATTCGACTTACAGATTTAGAATGGAAATGGTTTATAATCCGGGGTCTGCCTGTATATTTACTATATAGCTTTAAAAAATTGTTCATTGCTGTCCCCTTATCTACCCAGAAGGAATGAAAGCTAGCCTGGGAGGCTGCCTGGCAGGACCACGGATGTGTGAATTGGAAGCCAACTATTCTATCCAGTTCAACCCTCCCACCTAGCAGATGGGAGAATGGAGGTGCAAGGGGTTTGTGAAACTTGGCCACAGATAGACGACTTTGGGCTGAGCCAAGTCGAAGACCAGGGTTCTTTTCACCAATACTTTCAGTATGTGGCTCTTTGCAATTTTACAAAGCATCTCCTCAGCTCCATGGCCTGACTTCATCTATTACATTGTAATACTCAGCTTCTGGAGATGGCTTTTTTTCTTTTTTTCCCTTCTTATCTTTGGCAGAGAGTCTTGGGTATTTTTTTTGCATTCTCAGACCCCAGTGTTGCAGCAGCTGATTATACACTAAACCTTAAATATATATAAATATGTATATACATATATGTGTGTGTGTGTACACATATATATGCATATACAGAAGAACCAAGTCTCCCTGAGTCACCCTGTGCAGGCCACACCCCTTCAGACTCACAAAGCATGAATGCGGGATGGCCTTCAGTTTGAGAATTCCCAAGCTGCCTTAATTCTAAATGCCTCAGAAGTGTTTACCCTTTCAAACAGGCGTGGGAACATTTATAGTCTACCCTTTAGTCAGTCTCGTTTTGAGAAAGAACGGTGAGGTTGGCAAGCCACTCTTCATGTCATTTTTGCAGTTAAGTCCTTCAAAGAACAGAGTGAAGCTAATTCATTTCTCCTTCCAGAACTTTCCTTCTTATTATTTTTCTTTGTTGTAAAGTAATGATGTTAAAATATGGGTATGTGGACATTAAAAAAGAAAAGGGAGGTCATGTGAGAGCAGGAATCAGACAAGAAATAAAGCAAAAAAAAAAAAAAAAACTATAGAAATAAAAAATCAACACTTGGGGGTAGGGTGGGAGGTGACACATTCTTTTCACACAGCTGTGACACACAATGCAACTGTCCTCAAAGTCAAGAATGGAAAAGAACAGACACACTCAGCTGCAGAATGAAGCTGTGGTCTTGGATTTATAGCTTTTAATGTCTTCAAAACTGGGCAGGGCATCAAGTGCCTTTTCCTGAATAGGCCAAGGAAGATAAGTCCAATTTGGTTTTTAAAGCTTTAGAAAGCTCTGTGGCCAGCAGCTGGTGGAGGGATACGCCATCGTGGGAGTACACCCAGTTTTTCCCGGTCCAATCATAACGCTTGGGCCCACTGGAAGATAAAACAAACACACAGTCAGTCCACAAGGACAGCCCTTTAGAAGAGGCACATACTGATCCCACAACACCTGCCACCAGGAAACTGACCGGAGTGAAGTTCTAGAAAGTAAAACTTAATGAGGCATATATCTGATGTCTTGTCTTAGGGTTCTTCTATTTAAGAATATTTACACATTTTACCCTCTGGGACAATTCCCAGAATGATTCTCAAGGCCTTAAAACATCTGAACCTTATTGTTGAATCTCCATTTATCACATTCTGACCCTCTTTTGCTTTTTCCTCATTCACACAATACCTGCTACTGATAAGGGATAAAATAAAAACAGAGGCATCTAACCTATTTGTAAAATAACTGAGCTAACTCAAGCAGCTCCAGGTAATCTCTCCCCCAGACTCTGCCTTTGTTGCCTAGAAGCCAACCCCTATTATTGTTAAAAAAAAAAAATAAGTTTCTTTGCGGTCAGGCTAAAGAATGTGAACTTAATGGAAACTTTTGATCTCAGTCTCCTCTGGTTTCTGACATACTGGGCAAAGCGCTAAGGAGCCCTGGTGGTACAGTGGTTAAAGCAATCGACCGCTAACTGAAAGGCTGGCTCTTCAAAAGCACCAGCTGCTCCGAGGGAGAAAGACCTGGTAGTCTGCATCCATAGAGATTTACAGCCTCGGAAACCCTATGGGGTCACTATGAGTTGGAATCAACTCCACAGCAGTGCGTTTTGGTTCAGGCAAAGTGACAGATCATGGAAACTCTTTGTTCCCAATCTCCTCTGGAGATTGATGCTCTGAGCAAGGAACTTTTTTTTTTTTCCTGTGAAGTTTGATACTTGTTTGATGTCTGAATGGATAGGTATATAATTCTTTTTTTTTTAATTGTACTTTAGATGAAGGTTTACAGAACTAGCTTCTCATTAAACAGTACACATAGTTTTATAACATTGGTTACCACCACCACATGTCAACACTCTCCCTTCTCAACCTTGGGTTCCCTATTCCCAGCTTTCCTGTCCCCTCCTGCCTTCTGGTCCTTGTCCCTGGGCTGGTGTGCCCCCTCAGCCTCACCTTGTTTTATGGGCCTGTCCAGTCTTTGGCTGAAGGGTGAACCTCAGGAGTGACTTCCGTACTGAGCTAAAAGGGTGTCCGGAGGCCATACTCTAGGGGTTTCTCCAGTCTCTGTCAGGTCAGCAACTCTGGTCTTTTTTTGTGAGTTAGAATTTTGTTCTACATTCTTCTCCAGCTCTGTCTGGGACCCTCTATTGTGATCCCTGTCAGAGCAGTCGGTAGTGGTAGCCGGGCACCGTCAAGTTGTCCTGGACTCAGTCTGGCGGCAGCCGCGGTAGTTGCGGTCCATTAGTCCACTGGACTAATCTTTCCCTTGTGTCTTTAGTTTTCTTCATTCTCCCTCGAGCGAGGTACTTTTAACAGATCACTCCTGAAAATTTCCACCATGTCATTGCTTTGTACCCTACATGAAAACTCCCCTTGACCCCATGTCTTACAATTATTTCTTTTAGCCAGTCAATGTACTCATGTAACCAATAATGTTAAAGATTATGCTTTACTTATCCTGCCTTTGACTGCCCTTAACTACCGTAAACCAACAAGAAAAACTGTAATTTTATTCTCCCCCTTCAGCACTATAATTACTTGTGACTTGCATTTCCCCCGAGATCTGTGATCTTCAGCCTGAGGCTTCAAGGTCCCCCAGTGCAATGTTACTTTGGTTTCAATAAATCTCTTTTGATTGTACGTCAGTGGAGCTGGAGAGTCTTTTCTCTACAGCACTACTTTGAGCAGTGTTTTTAAAATTATGGCCATTTGTGTGCCACTGACATGATCTGCGCCTTAACTCTACTATTATTTTTTATTAGGTGAAATTCTTATAACATAGCCATTTTAAAGTGAACAATTCAGTGGCATTTAGTATACTCACAATGTTGTGAAACCACCACCTCTATCTACTTCCAAAATGTTTTGTTGCTGGTTTTGTTTTTGTTGTTGATTTGTGACTAAGGAGGCCCCATGTGTTACAGGGTAGACTTGTTCCATAGGGTTTTCTTTCTTTTTTTTTTTAATAGTATTTTATTGTGTTTTTGGTGAAGGTTTACACAGCAGTTGAGGCTCCCATTCAACAATTTCTACACAAATTGTTCAGTGACATTGGTTCCATTCTTTACAATGCATGAACATTTTCAATATTTCCGTTCTGGCTGTTCCGTTTCCATTAATCTAGTTTCCCTACCCCTTACATTCTTATCTTTGTTTTAAAGTAATTGTTGACTGTTTGGTCTCATACAGATGATTTTCATAGGGTTTTCTTGCCTGTAGTCCTTAAGAAGCAGATCGCCAGGCCTCTTTCTTCCGCAGTACAGCTGGATGGGTTTGAACCACCAACCTTTTGGTTACCAGGTGAACACAAACAACTTGTGTCACCCAGGAACCTCTAGATCCAAAACATTTGAATCACCCCAAAAGGAAACTCCAGGTCTATTAAGCAGTTACTTCCCATTCTCTCCACCCTCCACCACCACCAACTACCTATACTTATTTTTTTTAAACATTTTTCTTAATTGAACTTTAAGTCTGTGAAGTGGGGAGTCTGACAGGCTGGTCCATCCACGTCAAGCTCATTTAGTGAACAACGGTGGTACACGCCTTTGGGAAATGCTGATATGGACCCAGGTGTGGCTGGTTCTTGCCATGTGTTGTTATTCCAGATGGATACACCTGTGCACCCTGCCGCCTAGTGGAGGGGTGTGGACCTGCCAGCAGATAAGGAGGGTACGAGAGGACGTCTTGATGGAGGTGAGAGCAGAGTATGTTGGGAGCACACGAGGAGGGACACCTGAGTCCACCTGGAGCACTGGGGAGAACTTCTCCAAAGACTGAGACTGGGAAGAGTTTGCCAGGGAGGGAAACTTAGAAGTGAAACATCTTTTAGGGCTTTGAAAACATCAACGATTCCTGTATTATCAACCAGATGATGGAATTTGAACACTGGCAATTTGAGTCCACCCAGAGGCACCTCAGAAGAAAGGCCTGGCGATCCACTTCAGAAAAATCAGCCATTGAAAACCCTATGGAGCACAATTCTACTCTGACACACATGTAGTCGCCATGAGTTGGCGTTCGGTTTGGTTTTTTGGTTTATTAGTTTCCTAGGGCTGTTGTAACAAAGGGCCACAAACCGGGCAGCTTCAAACAACAGAAATTTACTCTCTCACAGCTCTGGAGGCCAGAGGTATGAAACTTAGATGTTGGTAGGGCTATGCGCCCTCTGAAGGCTCCAAGGGAAAATTAATTCTTCCTGGCTTCTTCCTAGCTTCTAGTGGCTCTGACAATCCTTGGTGTTCCTTGGCTTGTAGTTGCATCGCTCCAATTTCTGCCTCTGTTGTCACATGGCATTCTCCCTGTGTCTCTCTGTCCAAGTCTCCCACTCCTTTCTCTTATAAAGACGCCAGTCATTGGATTTAGGGCTTTCTCTAAAACCAGGGGAGCCCTGGTGGCACAGTGGTTAAGAGCTCGGCTGTTAACCAAAAGGTCAGCAGTTCAAATCCACCAGCCACTTCTTGGAAACTCTATGGGACAGTTCTACTCTGTCCTATAGGGTCGCTATGAGTCAGAATGGACTTGACGGCAATGGGTTTGGTTTTTGGTTCTAAATCCAGGATGATTTAATCTAGAGATCCTTGTTGCTACTGTTAGGTGCTGTCAAGTCAGTTCCGACTCATAGTACTATGACTCCGACTCATGTACTACAGAACGAAACACTGCCTGGTCCCGCGCCATACTCACAATCATTGTTATGCTTAAGCACATTGCTGTAGCCATTGTGTCAATCCATTTCTTAAGGGTCTTCCTCTTTTTCGCTGACCCTCTACCAAGCACGACATCCTTCTCCAGGGACTGATCCCCCCGTGACAACACGTCCAAAGTACGTTAGACGTAGTCTTGCCACCCTTGCTTCTAAGAAGCATTCTGGTTGTACTTCCTCCAAGACAGATTTGTTTGTTCTTTTGGCAGTCCATGGTATATTCAATATTCTTTGCCAACACCACAACTCAAAGGTGCCAATTCTTCTTCGGTCTTCCTTATTCATTGTCCAGCTTTTGCATGTATATGATGTGACTGAAAATACCATGGCTTGGGTCAGGCGCAGCTTAGTCTTCAAGGTGACACCTTTGCTTTTGAACACTTTAAAGAGGTCTTTTGCAGCAGATTTGCCCAATGCAAGGCATCTTTGAGATCCTTAACTAACCCTATTTCCAAATAAGGTTACATTCTGAAGTTCGAGGTGGACATGAATTTTGGGGGACACTATTCAACTTACTACAAACATTTTCCAAATAATGGAGATAAAAGGGACAAACCAAACACAGAGGGGCCTTTGTTGAATGTGCATGAACGGCCAAACACAAACTGTCTGGAGACATACAAAAAGGAATAATAATCTAGACTAGATTCAGAGAATGTTCCCTTGGCCTCCTTGTACTCCGACTCTACTGCTGGGATGCTAGGCTGGGCCCAGGTACTCTCCAAGCCCTTCCACGCTGCCACAGGGGCTCTGCACACAGGCACTGATGATCCAGGTATCCGCCAGGCCTCTCGGGGGGGGCAAGGTGGCTGGGAAAGGGCACTGTTTTCACAGGAACAGAAAAATTGTCAACTGAAAACAAAACGAAACAAAAACCCAGATATGCACTCCTGTGAAAGTTATTTTGGACCAAAGTGGAAACCTGAGGGAGAATTAAAAAAAAAAATTTTTTTTTTTTTTTTTTTTGAGGAACACAGGAATCTGTGACAGTAAATGGCTGCTCAGATGATTTTATTTCCAAATTCCCATCATGCATTACAAATTAAAACAAAGTACAACTTGGATTTTCTAGGAATTTATTATTACCTCCTGGTAATTGCTGTTGTTAGCTGCTGTCAAATTGCCCCTAATTCAGTGACCTCATGCACGACGGAATGAAGCGCTGCCCAGTCCTGCACCATCTCCATGCTTGGCTGTGGATCCGACTGTTGTGATCCACAGGGTTTTCATTGGCTGATTTTTGGAACTATATTGCCAGGCCTTTCTTTCTAGTCTGTCTTAGTCTGAAAGCTCTGCTGAAACCTGTTCAGCGTCATAGCAGCACGCAAGCTTCCAATGACAGATGGGTGCTGGCTGGGCATGAAGTGCATTGGCCGAGAATCAAACTGGGTGTACAAAGCAATGCAATCTGTGAATGAGGGCCTTGCTAGAAAGCCCTGAGTGATTTCTAGTGTTCTTTTGGGTGAACTCTAACAGATCACCTAGACGAAGCTGGGGTGGAGAAGGCATAACGCTTTATTTATTCTGAACGAAGTATTACACATCACAGCATGGAAAACAGTATAATATTAACTGCCTAAAATGATGTCAACACTGGGGCAGGGGAAAGGTTATTTATATATATGTATTTTTTTACATGCTAATACCATTAGGCGTTCAAAGAATTCCTGGCTGGTTAGATTTCAGCCTTTCCCAGTTCCCAGTTAGCAAATTCCCCCGGAAGTGCTAGTGAATGCTTTGGAAGGTCTGAGAGGCGTCTCTCTAGTTTCTTACAAGCACTTCAACAGCAGCCAGATGGGTGATGGCCCTCTCTCCCTGCATGTTCTCAGGCCTTGAGACAAGGCACAGGCCGGTCTCCCACACAACCTTTTATTCATCTGGATCAAAAGCACATCAATAGACAAGTCAAGGAAGCATTAAATGCCCTGGAATAGGAGCTTAAAACGCTCACCCACCTACACGGGGCACCCAGCCCGATTCTGCAAATGGAATTCAACTAACCTTTAGCTGAAATGCTCAAAACAAATCAAACTTTAACTTGCTTTGAAGACAAAGTGTAACTTGCTTAGATGCTGAAGTTATGTAACATCAAGAAGTTTTACTAATGGCAGGGCAATGACTTAATAGAGAAAAGCTGTCTAGGCCAGATTCTGAAAAGTTATAAACTTTTCACCTCAGATCTTGCTAACAACCTGATGTGGCTTATAGTAGCCGAATTCTCAGCAGGGAGAAGCTACATAACCATAGTGAACTTTCCTACTGAGAATGAGACATGCCGTAAAACACCAGGAAAGTTCCACTTGCACAGTTACCAACACACAAGGGTGACGCTTTCTAAATGTCCACATTGTCATATTCTAAACAAGTCTAATGATGGCAGATTTTGGCTTTTGAACATACCTGGAAGGAGAAGATAGCCAGATTTGCTTGTTTGGGGTCTGCTTGTTGATCACGTAGGTTCCGAGATCTCCACCCAGTTTAATTGTTAAAACACCATTCTAGTTAATTAAGTGGGAAAAGCAGTGAAGAAAATAAAAACAAGACAAAGTTGGCATTTAGTCATAATTGACTTACATTTTCTTGTACCTCAACATTTTCCATATATACAAGTACACAATGTATACCATAAATGTCTTTAATTTAGTGTTTAGATATAGGAGATCATGTAGAAAGAATACTGCTCTCAGAATCAGAGTATGATTAATCATAATAATACTTATATTTCATAGTTCTTTCCCTCATTCTCAACAAGGCTGGCAGGGGAGAATGATCATTTTTCCCGTCTGAGATGAGGGAACAGAAGCCTGGAGTCTAAGTGACTAGTGTAAGGTCTTGCAGTTGGCAAATGAGAGGATTCATATCCTAACTGTTGGCTTGGTGCCCTTAACTACCCACCAGAACATACTGGAGAACATTAAAAACGCATACACCAATTCTATTAAATTACCATATCAGCCCACTTGAGATCAAAACATTCGATATGACAAGTGCAATAGAAAAAAAAAAGGAAGGAAGGAAGGAGAGAGAGAGAGAGAAAAGGGGTGGGGAGGGAGAGAAAGAGAGGGGAAGGAAGGAGGGAGAGAGGAAGGAATTAAACCACCTGCTTTGCTTGTCTTCGAAGAACAATAGCTTGAGCTCTATTGGTAGAAGGCAGAAACTGCAGACTACAAGTTTTTTTATTTCCTGATCCTTCCCACGCATCTCACAAGCTTCTCAAACATTCCTCTCCAGCTTTACTTTCCACTACCAAAAAAACCAAAACCACACCCATCGCCATCAAGTTGATTCCAACTCATAGCGAGTCTATAGGACAGGGTAGAACTGCCCCACAGGGTTTCCAAGGAGCAGCTGGTGGATTCGAACTGCCAACCTTTTTGTTAGCAGCCAAACGCTTAACCACTGCACCACGAGGGCTCTCTTTTTACTACCAAAAAAAAACCGTTGCTGTGGAGTCGATTCCGACTCATAGCGACCCTAGAGAAGTCATGAATTCCTCCAAAGCGTAGGTTCATCTCATTTAAATTTGAAAACACGCTATCAACAAAGAAACTCTTCACTCCCAAGGCCTAGTACTCTCTTGAGAATGCGCAGAATATTAAAGAAACAGCAACACAGCTAAGCTGCCTTTATACAAACTGCTGAGGAGGCTGTCTCTGGCTGTTCCCCATCCTGTATGTAACTCTCAGCGGCCTTTCTCTGTGCCTTCTAGAGCCCCTGTCCAACCAAGGTGCTCTGGATGAGTTTTATAACACACTTTTGCAAACGTTGTTCGGCACTGTGGATTTGGACTCATAGAGACCCCATGTGACAGAGCAGAACTGCCCCATAGGGTTTTCTAAGCTGTAATCTTTATGAAGGAGCCCTGGTGGTGCAATGGTTAAGCGCTTGGCTGCTAACTGGAAGGTCAGTGGTTCAAACCCACAAGTGGCTCCATGGGAGAAAAGGCCTGGCCATCTGCTCCATAAAGATTACAGCCTAGGAAACCCTATAGGGTTTCTACTCCGTCATATCGGGTCACTATGAGTCGGAGGGAGCCCTGGTGGTGCCCTGGTTAAGAGCTCGGCTGCTAACCAAATGGTTGGCAGTTCGAATCCATAAGCCGCTCCTTGGAAACCCTATGGGGCAATTCTGCTCTGTCCTATAGGGTCGCTGTGAGTCAGAATCGACTTGATGGCCGCTGCTTATGAGTCAGAATTGACTCGACAGTACACAACAACAAGACATTTCACTTATTTTTAATTTTTAAAGAATTGTACAATTTGGTGATTTTTAATAGATTCACAAAGTGTGCCCCCATCACCAGTATCTAATCCCAGAATACTTTCATTGCTCTATTAAGAAAGCCATACCCATCAGCAGTCACTCCCCATTTCCTCCTCCTCCTTACACACAGTTTTACAGCTTATTTTTTCATGAGACCTGATACCAGGCTCAGGGTATCAACACACTCACTTCTCATTTGCCCTATTTATAGCCCTTAAATGTCCTCATTGTGTTGAGAAGCATATGATACAGCGAAAAGACCCATCTCATCACTGACCGGCTGTGGGACTCAGGCAAGTCACATTAACCTCGCCTGTTTCCCCATGACAGTATCTGTCCTGCTTTCTTCAGAGACTTAGTGCGAGAGTCGAGGGGCTAATGTGTGTTAGGAGTCCCTGGGTGGCACAAATGGTTAATGTGCTCAGCTGATAACTGAAAGTTTGGAGGTTTGAGTCCACCCGGAGGTGCCTCGGAAGAAAGGCCTGGCAATCTACGTCCCAAAAATCAGCCACTGAAAACCGTATGGAGCACAGCCCTACTCTGATACGCATGAGATCTCCTTGGTTCGGAGTTGACTTGATGGCAACTCGTGGTACTGGTAATGTGTGCTCAAGGGTTCCATACCTGCTACGGATGGCCGCCATGCCTTAGAACAGGAGACCAAATCAGGGGACTTTGATAGATATAATACCTGAAAGCCAAAATCGACTCTTTCTGACCTGAAGTCTTTTGAGCTGGTCACTCTTCTAAAGAGTACACATTAATAAAACAGTGAGAATTTTCTAGATCCATAGGTCTCCAGCTGTTTCCTCTACCTGGCCCCTTCTCCAGTCTATGCCCTCCCCACACACCAGCAACTCCTCAGTCTCCACCATGCTCCAGGTCCCAGCTGAGGTGATTCTGAGAAGATTACCCTGATACCCCTCAGCTAGGTCCTGCCTCTCTTCTGTCAGCCACCTTAGCACTTTCCTCACTGCCTTTTAGCTCCTTGCTTGATTGCTTGGTGCCTTCCCCCTTCCCGCCAGTACTTTCAGCGTCTTGAGAGCAGATTTGTCTTTTCATCCTACCATCTTCAGTGTCAGATCCCTGGGTGGTACAAACAGTTAACAGGCTCAGTCTGCTAACCAAAAGGTCAGAGGTTCACATCCACCCAAAGGCACCTCGAAAGAAAGGTCTGGCAATCCACTTCTGAAAAATCAGCACTGAAAACCCTGCAGAGCACAGTTCTACTCTGACACACGTGGGGTGACTATGAGTTGGAATCAACTCGACAGCAACTGGTTTACTGGTTATCTTCAGTGTCCAGCACATTCATGCTTGCAGCAAAATACTGGATACAAAAATACATTTGTGCGTGAATGAATGAGTGGTCAAATGAAGAACGAATGATACCCAGGCACTGTAATAACAATGCCCCAAGTTAAGGGCAAGGTTACTTTACACAAGGCAGAAAATCTCAACACTCAACTTCCCCGCCACCAGCTCACTGCTGTTCACTGTGAGTAATTAGATCTTTTCCCCATGGAGCCTGAAGCTGTTTCCAAAGGAAAGCGGCAAGAGGGAGGAAACTAGCTGCCCTCCTGGTTCACCCAGAGTTCTTACTGCTTTTGGAACTGTCTGCAATTAGACCAGATAAAGAGGGCTTTTTATTCATTATTATTGTTCCTTAAGGGGCGATCTGAGTCTATTTTGGGCATGTGGGCAGACTTCAGTGCAGGGCAGGGGGAAGAGAAAAAGTTTCGCAGCTGCTGAAACATGGGCACTAACTAATCAGAACAGACCCTGGCCACAGCTGGTGAGGCTTAGAGACGCCCACCACATACCTGGAACAAAAACAGCAATTATTGTTGTCACCAGCTCATTTTTAGAAATACAGATGAGATGGCATGTTAACAGATAACACTGCCAAGAAAAACCCTATTACCCCAAAAAAAGTCACACGAGTGCAGGGGTTAGGACTTCAGCATATCTTTCTGGCGGACACAATTTGATCTGTAACAGGCCTGAAACCAGACACTGGCATCACCTGTCTCCTGCCCCACTGGACTGGATGACACAACAGGCAAGAAGCTGCTCAAATCTCCCGCTCCACAGGGAGAAAAGAAAACAAACATGTTCCTGGGTATATCCGGATTATTGGTTTCATTTTTCTAGTTGGCCAATGGCAAGATGGTAAAATACCTATAAATGCAGAGTGGCATCAAGGAAAGCATGTTTTGGAAAAGTATGCGGGCCCTGTTTCAATTACATAGTGAATCAACACTTATTAAGCCCCTACTATGTACTCAGCAAGGAGCGCTGGTGGGGCAGTGGTTAAGTGTTCGGCTGCTAACCAAAAAGTCAAGGTTCGAACCCACCAGCCACTCCATGGGAGAAAGACGTGGCAATCTGCTTCCTAAAGATTTACAGCCTTGGAAACCCTATGGGGCAGTTCTACTCTGTCCTACAGCGTCACTATGAGTTGGAATCAACTCGACGGCAGTGGGTTTATGTACTCAGCAAGGACAGTGGTGGTCCAGTGGTAGAATTCTTGCCTCCCATGCACGAGGCTCAGGTTTGACTGTAGTCAGTGTACCTATGTGCAGCCACCTCCCATCTGTCAGCGGAGGCTTGCATGTTGCTATGATGCTGAACAGGTTTCAGTAGAGCTTCCAGACTAAGACGGGCTAAGAGGAAAGACCTGGCAATCCACTTCTGAAAATCGGCTAGTGAGAACGTTATGGATCGCAGTGATCTGATCCTGTTGTGCAAGGGGTTGCCATGAGTCACGAGCCAAATCAACAGCAGCTAACAACAGCCTGTACTCAAGGCCTTGGGGATACCAAGAATGGACAGTGTTCCTACCACAAAGGAGCTCAAGTCTATCTGGGGAAGCCAATGTGTAAATAAACAACTACAACACAGGGGATCAGTTCTCCCCAGTCGTCCTCAGAGCGCTGGGTGAGAAATGAAGGGTGGTCTCTGCTTGGAGCATCCAGGCGAGCTTCACAAAGGAGATGCTTCCAGCAGGGACCCCGAGGGCAGGGAAAGACTGCACTCTGACAAAGCTCAGGTAACATGCCTGTTCTAGTGTCCATAAAGTACTTTCAGCTGATTCATCCTACAAGTTGTACATAAATTAGCATCTGAAGGTCCCTAATCAGGAATTCACAAGACAGGGTGGATAGTTAGCATTTCAAAATACTTAATCAGAAGCCCAAACTATAGTGGCAGCTACAATGAGCCGTTAGTTTTCAAAATCTACACCAGAGGGTTTCCTAATTAGCAAACGATTTGTTAGAAATACTTTTTCCCTGGTGAGTAGAGTGGCATTCAAGGCACGTGGTTTGAAAGGCACAGGCATCTCAGCCCTTGCAGGAATGGGCTGATGCCTGTGGAAAGCCCAGAACTGTTGTTAGCCGCTGCTGAGTAGATTCCGACTCATGGTGACTTTACAAACAACAGGATAAAATGTTGCCCGGTCCTGCATCATCCTCACAATCACCAGCATGTTCAAGTCCATCATTGTGGTTATTGTGCCAATCCGTCTTATCACTGAGGGTCTCCCTCTCCCTCAGCGGCCTCTACTTCACCAAACATGATGTCCTCCTCCAGCACTGGATCCTTCCTGATGACATGCCCAAAGCAGGCAAGTCGACAATGTTCTGTTGTGATCCATAAGGTTTTCATTGGCTAATTTTTGGAAACAGATTGCCAGACGTTTCTTCCTAGTGTTCAGGCTCCACTGAAACCTGTCCACCATTTGAAATACCAGTGGCATAGCTTCTAGCATTACAGCAACATGTAGCCACCACAGTATGACAAACTCACAGACAGGTGGTGGAGCCCAGCATTAGGAAAACTTAATACTTTTCAGAGAGACACTGGGGTGGGATCCAGGTAAGGGCCTGTGGCCCATCCCTGAGCAGGTTTGTCACTTGATTCGACGAGGTAAACCGAACCCTGCTGTTAGAAAACTGGCACATTTGCTTCTAATGAAACATTCGTGAAAAGCACTTGGGTAAAGCTGGTCTTCACTAATCCTACAAGAACAGGCTGCATGACTGTTTTTGTGGCTTGCTAATAAATGTTTGCACATGTGGCAGACAGAAGGCAACCTAAAATGTGCCTTCCCTGTAACTTAACCCCTGGTAGGTAGGCTGTGGGGAGTGCTGGGCGGTACAAACATTAAGTGCTGGACTACTAACCGAAAGGTTGGCAGTTCCCCCCACAGGTGCCTTGGAGGAAAGGCCTGGCAATCTACTGTCAAGAGGTCATGGCCTTGAAAACCCTATGGAATGCAGTTCTACTCTGACACGCACAGGGTTGCTGTAAGTCAGAATCAACTCAACAGCAATGGTTTGGTTTTTATTTTTTAGGGGGGCTGCAGGGAGAGGAGACCCATAACTTCCCCATCTCTCCATCATCACAGAATGGTCAAGCTGGGAGGTCAGTTTGTAACAGTTCTCAAGAAGCTCTGCCTCCGGGGCATCTGCATAAGCATTTTTAAGGCTCCACCCCAAAATTTAATAATTTGTGTAGCTGATTGATGGATATATGGGGTTTGTTACAGAAAAAAAGTGGTATCAGCTTAGCAAACTGAGTTAACAGAAGAACCAAAACCCAAAATGCTTGAAAGTAGGTGCCTATGAGGAATGGGACTACGGGGCAGCCACTCTTTACTGATTAAATTTTTACCTGGTTTGTGTATTGCTTTGTTAAAAATAAAAGCAATTTTGCAGAAGGAGAATTAATAAGTCAAAATCAGATGTATGTTAAAATCATGTTTTTCTTCCCCTATGTGAAGTCACTAAGTTGTATCAGTCAGTTAATGATAAATGCAGTTAAAAAAGCTCTGCCCCAACATTGCTACATTTTCTGCAGTGGACAGTAATAATTTAATCCACCTGGAAGGTATTCAATCCTTTCCTGATCCTCTGCCCCTATTTTTACCACCGAGTCCCTCACTGTCCCTAAAAGCAGGCTTGGCACCTTCTCCAAGGCTTTGCTGCCTACTCCATCTGATGGAGACCCTTCTCTGTCTATCCAGGGCTCCCAAAACAATATCCAACACCGTTTACATCACTTTGGCCTGATAGCTGATTGTCATATGTAAACCCATGATTTAATCCAAAATACATACTTGATGCAATTTCCTGGTATTAATTAATTGCTTTCAAGAGGATTAACCTCTGCAGGGGATTTTCTCCCACTGGCAAAAAAGAGCTGCTCTAAGACCCAAGTCCAAAAGTGGGCACTTGCTTGCTCAAGTCTGCCACCTGGTGGTCAATCAATGGTGGTCAATCAATAAAGACCAGCATTCCCTTGGCTTCCAGAAGCTGGAGCTGGTTTCATCCAACGCAGAGGTTCTCACCCAAGATGCACCTTCGAGCTTTAAAATCCCAACGCCCAGGCCACATCCCAGACCAATTAAATAAAAATCTTTGCAGGTGTAACCCAGGAATGCATGTTAGAATCCCAGGTGAGCCTTTCAAAAATGTGCTTCCTGGGGGCCTCCCCCTCCAGGGTGGAGCCCATCTCTGCAATCTGAATAACTCCTGGGCCTTAACCTACTCTTGCTCAAGAATTAGCAGTCTAGTTCAGTATTCCCTAAACCTGCCTGATGAGAGGCATTTTTGTAAGACAAGCAGATGCTCAGGTTCACATGCATAGATATTGAGGAAGCTTGAGAATCTGTCTTTTTAAACCAGAAATGAGGCTCAAAGAGGCCGAGGGGGTGGCCCAAGGTCACAAGCCTGGTAGAACCAGCTGGAACTTGAACCCTGGTCTTTTGGTCCCACCCATAACCCCATGCTTCTTAACTCTGCTGGAGCGGAATTCTTTATTTTAGTGAGCTAAAATTCTTATGGAGGAAAAAGAAAGATTAAAATAAGCCAAGAGGTACCCCAAATGAGACATCATAATCCTCAAATGTATAAGGTTTGTCTGCAAGGTCTTCAAAAAACTCTGCTAGGGAGTCCAGTGTCTCCTCTGCCAGTCTTTCATAGGCGGTCTCGTTTAGAGAGCTGTGGGGGGGGCGGGGAGGACAAAAAAAAATATGATTACCAAACCACCTCATTTTATTAATATCAAACGTACACATTTATTTTTTATTTAAATTTTAAGAGAAGGAAACTAATACATTTTTGCTGTTGTTAGGTGCCGACAAGTCAATTTTGACTCATAGGACCCCATGTGATAGAGCAGAACTGCCCCATAGGGTTTTCTAGGCTGTGATCTTTACAGGAGCAGATTGCCAGGTCTTTTTATTGGGTTCGAACTGCCAACCTTTTGGTTAGCAGCCAAGCGCTTAACCACTGCACCACCAGGGCTCCTTATCTAACATGCACAGAGTAAAAATTTAAGTAGCATGAAAGGGTTTACAGAAAGAAGTAAGCTTGTCTTCCCAAACAGGCAGCACCCACCTCCAGAGGCAATTATGATTAATAGTTCATTACGTACTCTTCCAGACTTTTCTCTTTTAAAATTATACACAAATTAAACATCTTGCGTTTTTCATTTAATAGAAATTGTTGCATATGTGTACATATGCATTTTTTAATTGTTGTAAAAACAAAAATATATATATATATAACACAATATTTGCCAATTCAACATTTAAGCATATATGCATTTTCATACTATTTTATTTAACCAGTCCTCTTCAGCCGGACATGGAGGTTGTTTCCATTGCTTTTGTTATTAAAATTTATGTTGGGCAAACCACAAAGTGGGAGAAAATATTTGTATTACGTATATCTAACAAAGGATTCATAATCCAGATTTTATAAAGAGTGCCTACAAATCAATAAGAAAAAGAAAACTCAATAGAAAAATGGGCATCAAGAAATATCCAAACAGCCAATAAACATATGAAAAGGTGCTCAACTTTGTTGATCTTCAGGAAAATTCAAATTTAAAAATCACAATGAGATATCACCAGAATGGCTAAAATGAAAGAGACAGATAGTATTGAGAGTTGGCCAGGAAGTGAAGCAACTAGAGCTTTCAGACACTGCTGATGAGCAAGTAAACTGGATAATCACTTTGGAAAACCATTGGGTAATATCTACCAAAGTGGAATACATTCATACGCTATGACCCATCACTTCCACGCTTGGGTATATGCCCAAGGGTATATATATACACGAGTTCACCAAAAGATATGCACTAGAATATTCGTAGCAGAACTCTCCAATAGGCCCAAACTGGAAACTGCCCAAACGCCCATAGGTAATGCAACAGATAAATACACCAACTCCTCACTTATCGACTATCTCATTCTCTGACATTTAGCATTTACGACAATAGTAAAAAACCTACTATGTGACTATTTTGCACGTTAACGACACACACCTGGCGGTAATGAATGCCTAGGTGCGAGGCAAGAGTAACGCTGGCTGTGATGGTTAAGGTTATGTGTTAACTTGGCTGGGCCGTGATTCTCAGTGGTTTGGCAGTTGTGTAATGATGTAGTCCTCCTCCATTTTTGTATAACGCCGATTTTCACATACCGACCTGGTCTTTGGAACTTACCTATGTTAAGTGAGGAGTGGGTGTAAATTGTGGTATATTCATATAGTGGAATACTATGTAGCAAAGTAGAACTCTCTATAGCTACAAGAGCATTATGGGCAAATCTTACAAACATGATGGTGATTGAAGGAGCTACACACAAACATATTTATACTTAATGATACAGTTTATATAAAGTATAAAAACAGGCAAAACTAATCTATATTATTGGAGGTCAGGATGGTAGTTACTCTGAGGCAGGAGAGGTTAGTGTCTGGAAGTGAGCATGTCAGGGAGCTTATGGGGACCTGGTAACATTCTATTTCTTGAGCTGGGTGCTGGCTGCATAGGTATGTTCAGTTTTTGAAAATTTATCAAGCTGTATACCTATGACTTAGAGACATTTCTGTATGTATACTATTTATCAATTTTAAAAATTGCTACAAAACCATAGAGGCAGAAAGTAGACTAGTGGTTGACAAGGCCTGGGGGGAGGGGGAAATAAGGAATGATTGCTAATAGGTATGAAGTTTTTTTTTGCGGGGGGCAATGAAAATGTTTTGGAATTAGATAGTGGCAATGGTTGCACCCACCACCCATCTGTCAGTCTGTTGTATCGTTGGTGGTTTGCATGTTGCTATGCTATAGATATTTCAAATACCAGCAGGGCCATCCACGGTAGACAGGTTTCAGTAGAGCTTCCAGACTAAGGCAGACTAGGAAGAAAGGCTTGGCAATCTACTTCTGAAAATTAGCCAATGAAAAAAACCCTGTGGACCACAAAAATACTGTCCAATATAGTGTTGGAAGATGAGCACCCTAAGTCAGAAGGCACAAAAAATATACAGTGGCTGCAACAATGAACTCGAGCATACCAATGATCATGAAGATGGCATAGGACTGGGCAATGTTTCAGTCTGCTGTACACGGGGTCACCATGAATTGGAGCCAACATAAAGACAACTAACAACAACAAAGATCCTAGGGGATGTAGAGCCACAAGTCAAAGGGTCCTGGGTCCCTACAACATCTCAGCTTGGGGGAGACCTGCCCAGACTGTTACAGTGTGAGAAATAAATTTCTATTTTCCTTCAGCTATTACCTGTTGGGTCTATTTGTTGAAGTGCTCAGCCTAATTCAACTAATACAGAAATTACTGGAAGGCAGAGCACGAAAGCAAACACCTAAAATATGCTGCATGCAGCACTGGCTTACAGACCATGTGGCAGGGGTCAGTGAACAGACTGAGCAGGCTGGGAAGCTCGTGGGGTTCACGGGACTTGTTAGCAACAGCAAAGCACCTCAGAAATCTGTCTGCAGTGATAACCTGGAAGGCAAACGGTGTGCCTATTGAACCAGCAGCTCTGAGTGACTTAGTATTCCTGTATTTGGTCAACTCCTTGCTGCTTTAAGCAGGCACTACAAGAAAATGGTGAACCTGGAGGGAACTGGTGTGTATGCAAGTAGACGGAATGAAATGGAGCGTTTTGGGATTAAAGGCCCTACAAAGATGGAAAAGCCAAGGGGAATATATAAAGTTTTGAACAACAACAACAAAAAAACAGTTGCCCTCAAGTTGATTCTGACTCATAGCGGCCCCTATGTGTGTCAGAAAAAAACTGTGTTCCATGGGGTTTTCAATGGCTGATTTTTTGGAAGTAGATCACCAGGACTTTCTTCCAACGTACCTCTGGGTAGACTCAAATCTCCAACCTTTTGGTTCGCAGCTGAGCACTTAACCATTTGCACCACCCAGGGACTCCTTGAACAAAGGCCTCCCATTAAGCCATAAAATGGACCTGACCTTGTTGCAAAAATCAAGTTAAGGGTGTTGCTGGTCCCCAATCTTATCGTTTGATACTACGTCAAAGTACCTACCCTTGGGTTGAGAGAGCTTGGCATGGGGGCAAGGATGCAGAGAAACAAAGGCAGCCTGAGGCTCCCATCCAGGAAATTAATTCGGATGTGGTTACTGCCACCTGGGAGTGGCTGCGAGCAAGTAGGTCAGAAGCCAGCTAGGTTTTTGAGGGGATCATAGTACCAAAGAAAAATGAGCCTGGCCTAAAACAGCCTTTGGAACCCCAAACTGTTATCAGCAGGTGGCAGATAGCAAAAGCGGTTCACCCACAAGGGGGGTCACACTTCCCACTCCCTATCTCCTCTGTGGGTAGAACCAGGGTTTCATGAGGAACTGCCTCTTTTGCCAGGGGAGAGGTCTTCCCAGTGCTGCCAGCAGGATTCCATTGCTGCTATGGGCCAGAGACTGTCTCCTTCTGAGTGGGAGTTGTTAATGCAGGTATCCTGCCCCTCTCCATCACTGGGTGTGGGCGTATGCGCGTGTGTGTGTAGGTCACGAGAAGCCATTCCCAGACCTGACAGAGAGGATGCTGAGGTGGATGGAGTGACTGTATGGGCCTCTAGCTGACTCCCTTAGGGCTGGGGGTGAATGTGTGTGAGCTTCCCACTGGAATCCCCTGCCCCCTCCTCCAGGGCAAAGATCAGACTACATTTCCCAGCCTCCCTACAGTCAGCTGGGACCACTGGAATGTGAGTGAGGGGACAAGTGGCACAGTAAGGCACCGACAGGTGATGCTGATCTAGAAAGTGAAGAAGCCTGGTGCCCTGAGTCATTTCATGGAGGAACACTCACCCGGGATTGTTTGGAGAGGGGGAAATAAACCACTATTGGTTTAAGCCATTACATTTTGGGGTCTGTTTGTTATAGAACTTTGCCCTAACGCCTCAGATGAAGCACTGGTGGTTCAGTGGTGGAATTCTCACCTTCTACAGGGGAGACCCGGGTTCCATTTCCAGCCAATGCCTCTCAGGTGCAGCCACCACCTGTCTGTCAGTACAGGCTTGCATGTTGCTATGATGCTGAACAGGTTTCAGCAGAGTTTCCAGACTAAGACAGACTAGGAAGAAAAGCCAGTGATCTACTTCCAAACATTGGCCAATGAAAACCCTAGGGATCACAAAAATCTGATATACAGCTGATCCTGGGGATGGAGCAGAACCAGGCAGTGTTTCGTTCCATCGTACATAGGGTCAGCATGCGTCGGGGGCCACCTCACCGGCAGCTGACAACAACAATGGCTAACTACTACGAGGATATCTGAGAATAACAAAGCTCTGGAAACAAGGTAAACGTCCAGCTCTCTGGGATGGGTTAAATAAATGATGGTAGATAAATGTAATTTAGTAGTATTTCATTAAAAATAATGAGCTATGTAGTTAGCGATAAGGAAAAACGCTTATGAGTACTGCTGCTAAGTAAGAAAATAGGTTCTGGGAGGGAGGGTCTTTTTTATTTGTTTCTTTTAAAAAAAAGCAAGAAAAGAGGAAAAAAAAATTAAAACTGTATATATAGAGAGAGAAGTGTGTGTACATGTGCATATGTGTGTATGGAGAAAGAAAGAGAAGAGGGAAGGAGGGAGAGATTGCTGACATGGAAAGTGTTTTTATCTTACCTTGGATCACTCAAAGTTCCTGTTTTCCTCAAATTCATCAAATGGACACTCTGCTTTTTGACATTCAGAATCTGGTTGAGGCAGTAGAGGTTCAAACTCTAAAAGCAAAAAGTTAAAAAGAACATTGCTACTTTTCAGGATATTATAATCTGTTGTTGTTGTTGTTAGGTGCCATCGAGTTGGTTCCAACTCATAGTGGGACCCTACATACAACAGAACGAAACACTGCCCGGTCCAGGACCATCCTCACAATCGTTGCTATGTTTGAGCCCACTGTTACAGCATTATTTAGTGCATAGTTAAATATAAGAGTAGTCACGTTAAACTTCTTCAGGAATATTTCTTAGGAATAATTGTTTCCTTCTTTTAATGCATTATGTTGAGTTCTCCTGTCTCTCTCTAAGCCTGTGCTGTCCAATGTGGTAGCCATGAGCCACATGTAGTAAAATAAAACGAAAAATTCGGGTCCTCAGTGGCACTAGCCACGTTTCTAGTGCTCCGTGGCCACATGTGGCTAGTGGCACAGACAGAACACTTCCATCTTCACAGAAAGTTCTATTGGGCAGAGCTGCTCTGCACTGTTTGGGTTATGTGGAGGTTAGCCAAGGGCAAAATTCAGCTCCAGGTCAGGGGCATTACAACTGCTGCCCCTGAAGCCACCAGTGACCACCCTTCCTTCTGATTCCTGGTCACCAAGGAGCCCTCGGACTATATGTCATGGGAGATTTGCCAAGCTTGAGTCTATGGGGTTCAATCACTCTGTGTGCTCAGCACAGGGCCAGGCTCATGGGATGCATCTGAGTCAGGAAAGCATCAGCAATGCTCCTAGAATTTGACTTTAAAAAGCAACAAAAAATAGCAAGAGGCAGAAGTCCGCGGAAGTCCAAAAACGAGGATTTGACTGCTATCTGATGGATCTTATTAACATGTTCTGCAGGAGGCAATGTGACCTGTTGGTTTTTTCAGTTTGTCACTGCTGAGAGCCCAGGGCCTGGCCCTGAGGAGATGGGTCTGAGCTGAGAACCACCAGCTCTGTTGTGTGGACCCTACTGACCAGCTGGAGAGAGAGATGAAATAACTGGATGAGCGTGAGATGGTAGCAGAAGTGGGAGCCCCATCAGAAGGACCTGGCCCAGTGCAGAGAGGACAGAGTCCATCGACAGAGAGAAGTAGTAGAGCTAGGGTGGGGAAAGCAGGGGTGGTGATGGCTGGAGATGATAGAGGGGGCTAGAGGCATGTGGAAATGGCCACAGGGCCTTGTGAAAGAATGCAGTGAGTGGACTTCATCCTGGGAAGACGCCAAAGGGTTTTAAGAGGTTGGTGATAAGATTTACATTTTCTAAAGATCACTCTGGTTGTCATGAAGAGAAGGGGTCAGGGGCCATTAGTTACTGCTCTTGAGCCATCAGGACTCTTGGCAAGCTCAGAAAGGGGAAGGCAGAGGGCCCTATGATAAGGAGTGAGCAGACAAGGAGGAAAAAGAGGGTGGGGAGTGGCAGACAGCACATTAAAAAAGGTTGGCTCTTTCTGTAGAAGAATCCTGATCAAAAGGGAGGAAATGCAGAGCAGAATTTCAAATTCTCATGGGATCCAGACTTTCTGGAGCCACTGAAGCTGGATGAACACCCAAAGCTATTGCTTGAGATAATCTTTAAACCGTAAACCAAAAATATCCCCTAAAGGTCTTAAAAGCCTGTGAGCAGCCATCTAAGATACTCCACTGGTCTCACTCCTTTGGGAGCAAGGGAGAATGAAGAAAATAAGATACAAGGAAAAGATTAGCCCAAAGGACTAATGGACCACAACTACCACAGTCTACACCAGACTGAGTCCAGTATAACTAGATGGTGCCCGGCTACCACCACTGACTGCTCGGACTGGGAATCCCAACAGAGGGTCCTGACAGAGCTGGAGAAAAATATGTAGAACAAAATTCTAACTCACACAAAAAGACTAGACTTACTGGCCTGACAGAGATTGGAGAAATCCCGAGAGTATGGCCCCTGGACACCCTTTTAGCTCAGTAATGAAGTCACTCCCGAGGTTCACCCTTCAGCCAAAGATTAGACAGCCCCATAAAACAAGATGAGATTAATGGGGCACAACAGTCCAGGGACAAGGACTAGGAGGCAGGAAGGGACAGGAAAGCTGGTAATAGGGAACCCAAGGTTGAGAAGGGATAGTGTTGACGTGTCGTGGGGTTGTTAACCATTGTCATAAAACAATATGCGTAGTAACTGTTTAATGAGAAACTATTTGTTCTGTAAACCTTCATCTAAAGTACAATAAAAAATACATATATATATATCCCCTAAAGTATTCTTAAAACCAAACAACAGTTTAGCTTAATTAGTAAAGAATATCTGTCCTGAGCATGATGCTCTTTTAAAGAACTATACGGGATCAAATAGACAACAGCAACTTGAAAGGTTAGACGGAAACTTAGGGGGCAGTGAGTTTATGTTAATAGGGTAGCATGGATTGAATTGTGTCCCCCAGAAATATCTTTCACCTTGGCTAGGTCATGATTTCCAGTATTGTGTGACTGACAGCCATTCTGTCATCTGATGTGATTTTCCTATGTGATGTAAATCCTATCTCTATGATGTTAATGAGATGGGATTAGCGGCAGTTATGTAGACTCAATCTACAAGATTAATCTACAATTTAAGCCAATCTCTTTTGAGATATAAAAGAGATAAGCAAGCAGAGAGATGGGGGACCTCAGACCACCAAGAAACAAGAGCCAGGAGAACAGCATGTCCTTTGGACCAGGGGTCCCTGTGCTAAGAAGCTCCTAGTCCAGGGGAAAATTGATGACAAGGACCTTCCCCCAGAGCCGACAGACAGAGAAAGCCTTCCTCTGGAGCTGATGCCCTAAATTTGGACTTCTAGCCTACTAGACTGTGAGAGAATAACCTGTTGAAGCGTCCACTTGGGGTATTTCTGTTATAGCAGCAGTAGATAACCAAGACATGGGGAAAGAACAATTAGGAAAAGGAGGGTGAGAATGGTTGTACAACTTGAAGAATGTAATCAGTGTCATTGAATTGTGCATGTAGAAATTGTGGAATTGGTGTATGTTTTGCTGTGTATATTTTCAACAACAATTAAAAAAAAAAGGCTGGTTCTGAAGGAGACTTGAGAGAGTAGCCATAATAACCATAATCCTAGCTACGGCACATTATAGAGTATTCACTATGCTTAGCACTGCTCTCAGTCTTCATACAAATGGACTCATTAAGTCCTAACAATACTGTGAGGGAAGTACTATTATTATCTGTATCTTACGGATGAGGAAACTGAGGCACAGAGAGGCTAAGTAACTTGCCCAAAGTCACACAGATACTAAGCGGCAGAACTGTGGATTTGAACCCAAGCTGTCTGGCTCCAGAGTCCCTGCCACAAGGAAAAGGATCATACACCTGGGAATCAGAACAGGGTCCAAAACATTGAGGGGAAAAGTGTTTGAGGATGTTGGGCTCACCTCGGGGAGTTTTCCTTTTGAAGTCCTAGCTGTCTTAGTCTCTCTGATGCCTTCACACAACTGTTTTTCTGTGTTTTGTTTTTGTTTTTAAATTTCATATAATTCTGATAGTTGTTCTTGGTGGAAGGTTTGATCCGATGCAAGCTACTCGTTCATAGCCAGAAGTAGAAGACTTTATTCAATTGGTTTTGATCAGAAAAAGGTTGGCTCTGAAGAAGTGAAAGCCGTTGCCAAATACTCCTTGTTTCTTGTCTGTTCCTGCCATCCTTACACTCCCTGGGCAAACTGCTTAAACTTTCGTAGCCTTGGTTTCCTCCTCTGAAGCAGGGATCATAATCCTCTCCTTGTAGACTGGTTATGAGGAATAAACAAGAAAACATGAACACCCCCAGTAGAGGGCTTGAGGGTGTTCAGCAAATTTCTGCTTTGAAACATGTCAGCAAAAGCCTGGAGACACAGGTGGTCAGAGGCACAATTCAACCCCAGCCCAGGAGAGAGGCTGCTCTGCTTCCCTAGAGGGAGGCGGATGGAGCTCACTGTGGGGAGGGTCACATTACCACTGCTGCCCCTGAAGCCACCAGCGGCCACCCCTACTTCTGATTCCTGGTCACCGAGGAGCCATTGGACTCTGAGGTGGGTTTGTCTAGTTCAAGTCTCCAGGGCTCAATCATTCTGCACGCTCAGCACAGGGGCAGGCTCATTTAAGGAAATGCATAAAGCATGTATTTAAGGAAACATCAGATAGTTTCTAGGCCTAAAGTCTTAGGCTCAGACCCTGGGACCAGATGACCCAAATAGTGCCCATCCCCTGGTGAGGCCTGGCCTGGGTGGCCAGCAGGGAGGCTAGCCTTCATCCTGATGTCCCCTCGTCACCCTGAGCCTTGTTAACAGTGGAAGAGTGAATCGGTTCTCACCCACTGCTGGGGGAGGGCAAACTGGTACAATCACTCTTGGCATCAGATGAGTTGAATATTTGCCAACCCTTTGACCAGCAAATCCATCCTGAAGAATTTGCCCAAGAGGAACTTCCGTTCATATACAAGCAGACTCACAGCAGCACTGTTGAGCAGAACACTGAAGTCAACATGAACGTCAGCAGAAGGGGACTGTATAAAATGAGATACTTTAAATGACTTTAAAATGAACTAGGGCATAATCAGCTTGTCAGGCCTAAGGTCAAAAGGTCACAGGGATGGTGATGTCCTTCTAGGAAAAACAAATGGTGTCTAAAAACCTTCCAAATTCCAGAGCTCTACACACAGTTTGGTTTGAACCTTACCTGTCTCCTCCTTCACCCACAATACACCCTGGAAGTGACCCCCTTCTACTCTCCTCGCCTTTGCTGTCCCCTCCCCTTGGAATGCCTGCTGCTGCACTCCAAGTTAAACATCTGCTGTAAAGTCTTCCTCAGCCCCACAGCCATTCTTTGGGATTCCCCCCTCAAGTCGTGAAGAAACTGAGTCAGATATTTCTTTGCATCCTCAAGGGGAAAACAGACCTATAAGTGCTGAAGACTTCATATATGTTAACTCAATTTAATCTTCACACCAGCTTCAGAAAATGGGTGTTACCCTTTATCACCTCTCTACAGAAAAGGAAACTGAAGCTTCGAGAGGTTCAGGGGATCCCCTGAGGTCACACAGTTCTGCTGAGTAGTAGATGAAGAAATACCGTAAAAGCATTTCATTCATTAAAGCCAAGGCTTGAAAACGTTGCACTAATATACCAAAAAACCAAACCAGTTGCCATTGAATTGATTCGGACTCATGGTGACCCCACGTGTGTCAGAGTAGAACTGCTCTACCAGGTTTTCAATGACTATCACCTTTTGGAAGTAGATGGCCAGGCCTTTCTTCCGAGGTACCTCTGGGTAGATTCGGACCACCAATATTTTGGTTAGCAGCTGAGTATTTAACTGTTAGTGCCAGCCAGGAACTCTAAGTATACAGTTGTTGTTGTTAGCTGCTGTCGAATCAGCCCAACTCACGGCAATCCCGTGTGTTGCAGAGTAGAACTGTTCTCCTTAGGGTTTTCTTGGCTGTAATCTTTACAGAGCAGTTCACCAGGCCTTTCTTCCATGGGGCTGCCTGGGTAGGTTCAAACCGCCAACCTTTAGGTTAGCAGCCTATCCCAAATGCTTGTACCAGCAGGCTCCATACATACTGCATGTTGTTGCATGCCCTCGAGTAGATTTCAACTCATAACAACCCCACGTGACAGAGTAGAACTGCCCCATAGGGTTTCCTAGGCTGTAATCTTTACCAAAGCAGATGGCCAGGTCTTTCTCCCGTGGAGCCGCTGGGTGGCTTTCAGTCGGCAGCCAAGTGGTTAGCTGTTGTACCACCAGGGCTCTTTATACACTATAGATTATTAAATTTCAGTTCTAGCATCAGGATTGGAATGACAAGCTTAGAGACAGCCATGATGGGTACAATATCTATCTTTTCATTAGAAAGCAGAAGCCAATTCACCCTTCAGCCAAAGATTAGACAGGCCCATAAAACAAAACAAGATTAAATGAGCATTCCAGCCCAGGGGCAAGGATGACAAGGGAGGAAGGGTCAGGAAAGCTGGTAACAGGGAACTCAAGGTTTAGAGGGGAGAGTGTTGACATGTCTTGGGGGTGGCAACCAATGTCACAAAATAATATGTGTATTAATTGTTTAAGGAGAGACTAATTTGCTCTGTAAACCTTCATCAAAGCACAATAAAGAAAGGGGTGGGGGGAGGGGAGAATACAGAACAGAATTTCAAATTCTCATGGAATACAGACCTTCTGGAGCCATGGCAGCTGGATGAACCCCTGAAACTACTACCCTGAGGTAATCTTTAAACTTCAAACCAAAAATATCCCCTGAAGTCTTCTTAAAACCAAACAATAGGAGGACCTCATATCATCAAGAAAGCAGTGCTGGGAGCAAAGTGCGCGTCCTTTGCACTGGGGTCCCTGTGCCGAGAAGCTCCTAGTCCAGGGGAACACTGATGAGAAGGTTGAGAGAGAGACAAAAAGGCTTCCCCTGGAGCTGACGCCTTAAATTTGGACTTTTAGCCTACTTTGACAGTGAGGAAATAAACTTCTCTTCGTTAAAACCATCCACTTGTGATATTTCTGTTGTAGCAGCACTAGATAACTAAGACAGAATTTGGTACCGAGAGAGTGGGGTGCTGCTCTAACAGATACCTAAAATGTGGAAGCGGTTTTAAAACTGTGAATGGATAGACGTACGGCAGTGACAGAGGACCAGCAGCAGCAGAGAACCTACAGCAGCAGAGAAGCGGTAGTGGCAGAGAACCAACAGCAGCAGAACCAGGAGACCGGTGAAAGATGGTGCTGGAGCCAACCCTCGGAGCGAGAGAGCTGAGTGCCTGTGAGCAGGAGGCTTCCTGGCGGAGTGGGGTGCCTCTGGGCACTTATCGGTGGAGCTAGGCTTGCCGACCCACGGAGCAAGAGAGCTGAGCGTCTGTGTGCAGGAGTCTTTCTGGCGGAGTGGGGTGCCTCCAGGCACTTATACCGGTGGAGCTACAGAGCTTTGGAACACTTGCCCCAGCAGGGCAGATGCGGGCATGAGGCCCGAGGGCCAAGAGACCACAGGAAACAGAAGCAGAAGCTGAAGAGACACGGGACACAAGAAGCCGAGCTGCCTGAGTCTCAAAAGGTATGGCCATGACCTCAGGGGTTTCAAAGGCTGGAGCAATGGCCTCTGGTGCTTCTAAGGGTGGAGTCGCCACTCAGATGGACTAGGAGAATGGTGCCCCTAAAGCCAAGGGAGCAGAGTTGCTGTCCCAGGGGGCCTGTAAGGCAGAGCTGAAGCCCAGGGCCGAGGGGCCTCCACTCAGAATCCAATACCTAGAGTCTGGAGGGCAGGGCCATTGTGTAAATTGTCTCAGAGAACAGAGGATTATTTTCAATGCGTTGAGGGCTAATGTAATGCGTTCTGCTGACTTGCTTGGTGCCTGTTATCACTTCTTTTCCTCTAGTTTCTCCCATTTGTAAGGGAAATGTCTAACTTGTGCCTGTTCCGCCATTGTACCTTTAGAAGTAAGTAACTTATATTCTAGATTTCACAGATGCAGAGGAATTTTTGTATTTTGGACTTGGAGTTAAGACTTTTGCTATGATATGATGGGGTGAATGTTTTCCATGTTGCAAGGATGTGATTTTTGGCGGGCCAAAGGGTGGAATGTCATGGTTTGAATCATGTCCCCCCAAAAAATGCGTGTATCAGTTTTGCTGAGCCATGATTCCTGGTACTGTGTGATTTTCCCATATGTTGTAAATCCTGCCTCTATGATGTTAATGAGGGAAGATGGGTGGCAGTTGTGTTAGTGAGGCAGGACTGGATCTACAAGACTGGACTGTGTCCTGAGACAATCTCTTGAGATATAAAAGAGAGAAGTGAGCAGTGAGACGGGGGACCTCATACCATCAAGAAAGCGGTGCCAGGAGCAGAGCGCGTCCTTTGGACTGGGGTCCCTGCGTGAGAAGCTCCTAGTCCGGGGAACATTGATGAGAAGGCTGACAGAGAGAGAAAAAGCCTTCTCCTGGAGCTGACACCCTGAATTTGGACTTTTAGCCTACTTTGACTGTGAGGAAATAAACTTCTCTTCGTTAAAACAAAAAAAAACAAAAACAAAAAAAAACCAAACAATAGTTTAGCTTAACTAATAAAACAATGTCTACCTTGAGCATTATGCCCTTTTAAGAACTATCTAGTTGGGATCCAGTTGACAACAGCAACTCAAAAGATTAGATAGGAAGCTTAGGGGACAGAGTTTATGTTAATGGGGAGGAAAAACTCAGAAAACAAGGGTGGGAATGGTTGCACAACTGGAAGAATGTAATCAATGTCACTGAATTATACACGTACAAACTGTTGAGTATATTTTGCTGTGTATATTCTCAACAACAAAATAAATAAATTTTAAAAAACAAAACAAACAAAAAAAGCTGAAAGTCAGCGAAAATGTAACCCAGAGAAAGAGTAAAGGGTAGGTTGCAACGTCGCGCGGCCAGCCCAGGCCCCCGTCCCCAGCAGGGCAGCACGTTCCGTGACCGCACAGCGCCCCCACCCCCACCCCCCGCCCCCCCCCCGCCCCCCACGCAGCGCGCGTCCCCGACCCGCCCGCCACCGCCAGGATCCGCCTCCAGCACTCAGCGCGTCCCGGGCCCGAGCCCTTGGCCCGAGCGGGACGAGCGTGCCCGAAGCGCGTCCCCAAACCGTGTCTGGCGTGCGCGGCGCCTTCCCCCGCCGGCGTGCGGCCCGCGGCGGTCGGGGCGGTGCTAATACTCACAGCTTGGCACGGCGCGCAGCCCGCGGTGGTCCCGATGCGCAGGCCCCGGCGATCGCAAAGCCAGGCGTCTTCCGTCGGCCGGGGGACCCCGGCGCGGGCCTGGGTCAGGCCCTGGGGCGCCGCCCGGGGCAGGAAGCCGGCGGCCGCGCGGCGCCCGAGCGTCCACATGCCGCTCCTGATCTGCTGCCTGCTCCGCCCTCCCGCGCGACGACACCTGGTGGCCGCGGGCCGCAGGCGCACCAGCTCTGCTCCCGCGCTCCGGTCCCCTCTTCTGTAGCCTTTGTGGAAACGGCTGGAGGTTAGAGCTCAGGAAGAACTTACAGCGTTGCATCCGTGCGTTTAACAAAAATGGAGAGCCTGCTTTGTGCAAAGCACGGAACTTACCCGTTGGCAACGTGGTGACTGCGAAACCAAGGTCCCTGCCCTTAGGGAGACTTCAGTGACTCCCCTCCACTGCAGAAATTCTGTACAGGAGGGATTTGGGATCAGCAATCTGTCTGACTGTGTGGGGTACCGGCCTCGGCCGGTATAGTTTACAGCGATTAAGAGTGTGCAGCCAGGAGCCAGACCCTTAAATCTGGACTCTGCCCAATTCCTAGCTGTGTGACCAGTGGGCAAGTTAATTAACCTCTCTGTCCTTCATCTATAAAATGGGGTTAATAAAACGTACTACTTAGTAGGGTTGTTGTAAGAATAAAATTAGTTAATCCCATGTAAAGTTTTTAGGATGAGGCCTAGCCCTTGTTAAGTGCTCAATAAATGTTAGTTATTATTAATACAAGGTCTCCAGGTGGGGCAAACGGTTTGCTCTCACCTACTAACCAAAAGGCTGATGGTTGGACTCTACCTAGCACTGCCATGGAAGAAAGGCTTGGCTATCTGCTTCTGTAAGATTACAGCCAAGAAAACCCAATGGATCAGTTCTACTCTGAGGTACATGGGGTCACCATGAGTTGAAATTCACTCAGTCGCAATGGGTTTGGTTTTTTTGGTTTTATTATTAACACAATTTTAAAGAAAAATTTACTTAGGTTGTATATTATAAAGGAATGCAAATTGTGAACGTTTTCTTTACATTTTGTATAAAAACCAAACCGGCTGCCATTGAGCCAATTCCAGCTCTTAGCAACCCTATAGGACAAAGTAGAACCGCCCCATAGAGTTTCCAAGGTTGTAAATCTTGACAGAAGCAGACTGCCACATCTTTCTCCCGCAGAGAGGCTGGTGGGTGTGAATCGCTGACTTTTTTGTCAGCAGCCAAGTGCTTTAATCAATGTGCCACCAGGGCCCCTATCCATTTTATATGTGCGTTAGAAAATGTCAGCTGTTCGTACCAGAACCCATTGCTGTTGATTCGATTCCAACTCATAGCGACCCTATAGGACACAGTAGAATTGCCCCGTAGGGTTTCCAAGGAGCAACTGGTGGACTCAAACTACCCACCTTTTGGTTAGCAGCTGAGCTCTTAATTTTTACCGGGAGGTAGTGGGCAGAGAAGATGAGAAGTTGCTAAAGTTCCTCCAAAACCAAACTTGCTACTTTGTGAATAGCAGAGATAAGACATGTGCTTAAACATGACAAGTGTCATTTGCTAAATAACAAGTGTCAAAAGAGGGACTCAAACTATGAATGTCAGCATTGCATGGGAAGGAGCCCCAGTGGTGCAATCATTAAGCGCTTGGCTGCTAACTGAAAGGTTGGTGGTTCTCTGAACTCCCCAGCAGCTCCTCAGGAAAAAAGACCTGACGATCTGCTCCCGTAAAGATTTACAACCTAGGAAACCCTATGGGGCAGTTCTACTCTGTCCTATAGGGTTGCTATGAGTCATAGTGTAAAGGAGGTGGGTTTTGACTGGCCATCAGAGAAATGGTCCGGGACATTCTTCCGGGTGAGAGGCATTCTTCTGCGTTTAATAATTTCCAAGCAGCCATTTATCGAGCACCTGCTATGTACACGCCAGGTGTGGAGAAGCCCTCACACTGAACCCAGCAGTTCTCGGTCAGGAACGATTTTGCTTTCCAGGGGACATTTGAAAATGTCTGGAGATGTTTTTGATTGTCACACTGGAGGGGTGGCACTGGCAACTAGTGAGTAGAGGACAGAGATGCTGCTAAATATTCCACAACGTACAGGGCAGCCCTACAACAAAGAACTGTCCTATCCAAAATATCAGTGGTGCTGAGGTTGAGAAGCCCTCACTAGAGCCACCCAGGAAGAACCCATTGGAGGCAAAGGGGAGTGTTTTTGTTGTCAGCCATGGTCCCAAATACTGCCACAGTGACTAATGAGGTGAGGGCCCCCTCTTCCTCTTACCTTCAGAGCTTTGTTAGACACTTCGTTAGACACACTTAGAAAGTTCCTGCAAATTTGATATCACTGCCTCATCTTTTCAGCTGAGGAAACAGGCTCAGAGCAGCAGACCAGAGACTATTAAGGCCTCACAAGAGCCAGGCCATCTCCAGTGGTCAAGGGATCAGGCACACTTGGTCAGAAGCTGGGGTGTTGGGGCTTGTGCAGACACAGATGTTGAAGGCCCCTGTGGTACTAAACCAGTGCTAATGGTAGGTATTAGGTAGGGGCCTGCAGCCAAACCTCAATGCTTGTCAGGCTGGAGTGGGTTGGATTTCCCCAGACTCACATTCCTTGCCTGTAGGGTACTTTGCTAGGACTTGGTCTAAGGCAGCGATTCTTAAAGTATGGTCCCTGGACCAGCAGTACTAGCACCACCTGGGAACTTGTTAGGGAGGCATAGTCTTGAGATCTACTAAATCAGAAACGCTGGGGTGGGGCCCAGCAATCTGTATTTTCACAAGCCCTCCTGGAGATTCTGATGCTTACTAAGGTTTGAGAACCACTGGTCCAGGGTAAGTCTTGGCCAAATTGTGAATTAAGCCAGTGTCACCGGGGTGATATTTCTAAGTCTAAAAATTGAAATCTAAAATGTGTATCTAACCATAGCACTGTCTTTCAGTTCCCTTATGCCACCATCAAGATAAATTCCAGTGTCCTTAGTATGACAAACTAAGCTTTCTTGCCCAGTCTAGCTCTCCAGCCACCCTCTTTCCTCTCCCTGCCATGCACCCTACTCTCCAGCTAATCAAGCTGTATCAGTTAGGATTAGATGCTGAATATAACAGAGAGCCTGAAAATAATATTTTAAAGAAATTCAAATTTTATTTCTCTTTCACATAAAAAGATGTTAAGAAATTGGCAATCCAGGGTTCTTGGGGCAGCTCAACAAAGTTACCAGAGACCCAGGCTCCTTACAGCTTACTGCTCTAATAATCGGAGTATGACCCTAGTCCTCATGGTCCAAAATAGTTGCTAGAACTCCAGCTATCACATCTGTATTCTAGGCAGCAGGGTAGAAGGAAGGATGCCCTATCTCTTTAAAAGACACTTTCTGGAATTTCCACCGAATACTTTCACTTACATCTCATTGGCCAGAATTTAATTATACAACCTTACCTAGTTAAAATGGAAGCCAGAAAAAATAGTCGTTTTGCTGAGCAGTCAGTGTGTCCAACTAAAATTTGGAATTCTGTTATTAAAGAGGGAAGAATGGATACTGGAGACATCCATTTGCCTCTCCAAACTAAAGTAGTTCCCACAACCAGCAATACTTTCTTTCCCCTCTGGATTATCCCTCACGTTGTCCTTTCTTCTCTTTGCCTGGTGTGGCAAATCCTGGTGATCCTTTTGTTTGTTGTTCACATTTAAGAGTTAGGCAGTAGATAAGCTAATTGGGAACTCTGAATAATTGGGTAGCACTTGTCAACTGAGAGGCTTTGCTTAGGGTGAGCAGGCAGGAGGCTGGACATTTCATGGGGGGGACTCCTGGTGACAGTGCGGATATTGTTGTGTGGTGAAATGAGTTCCTTTATGTGGCCTTTTGCCTTGGTTCTTTGGAAAAACAGCTCGAGAGATTTTCTCCCCCAAACCCCGAGGAGTTACCTTTGCCCTAGTTTTCTGCCCCAGAACATTTATTACTTTTGTCCAGTTGATTGACATTTCCTGGGTAAGCTGTAAACTACTTGGTTTGATACTTTTTGTCTGGCCCTGGGCTGCAGCGTGCCCTGTGATTGGTATATACTTTGCAGACATTGGTCAATGGACTATGCAAATGACGTGACTATAGCCTACTAAGCAAATGAAGTCTGTCCCACCTTGAGGGGATTGGTCAGTTTGTGCCACCCCCAGAAATTGACAAAAATTATATGTAGGCAGCCAACCCCGCAGAGGTTTTTCAGACAGAAAGAAGCAGAAGGAGAAGCATCAGGAAGAAACAGAAGGAAAAAAGAAAACAGAAGAAGCAGAGAGAAGAGGCAAGGAACCTCCTGAAAGAGCTGTAACACAGCTCAAGGGCTGTAACACTGAAGACAGCAAGAGGCGTGGAAGGGGCCCAGTGGCAGAGCCGGAGACAATAGACAGCAGGGCCAAAGAGGAGCCTATCCTCAGGGGCTAGAGGAGGCCTGCACAGCGAAGAGGAGCTGAAGAGAGCTGTCCTGCACTGCAGAAGGAAGACTTTGCCTGCATGCTTCCTGATCCTGATCCTGAGTTGTAACCTGTTCCTTAATAAACCACTTAACTGTAAGTATGGTCTGTGAGCTGTGTGGCCATTGCAGTGGATTATTGAATCCAGCAAAACAGTAGAGAGTGCTGTGGAAGGGATGGCTGGTGTCAGAATTGGTAAAAAGGTTGGAGAGTGGAGGTATGTCTAACCTCCATCTCATAGGGATCATCCTTGGGCTGATGTTGATTTGCATTATTCCCCCTGAAGTTAGACATGTTCTGATATTATTACTATTACTACTCCTACCACTTTACATGTTGTTAGTTGACATTAAGTCGATCCCGACTCATGGTGACCCCATGTGTGCACAGTAGAACTTCTCCACAGGGTTTTCAAGGGTGTGACCATTTGGAAGCGGATTACCAGTCCTGTCTTCTGAGGAACCTCTGGGTGGGTTTGAACCACCAACTTTTTGGCTAGTAGTCAAGCACTTAACCACTTGAGCCACCCAGGGGCCCCACACAGAGTGTGGTTGTCTTGAGGCTAGAGCGCGGGGGTCCTGCAGGAGCCTGCCTAGTTCTGGCTTCCCAGACAGGTCTTTCTATGTTTTTCAGACCATAACCCTTCCTCCCTTCATTCCTTTTTTGGCCTGGAGGCTGATGAGCTATGAATCACGCTGATTCTCCATCCTTCGGTTTTTGTTTTTTTGGTTATTTTTTGTCATCTTGCAGAAAATGGAACTCTTTCATTCACTGATGATGTGGGTTTCTATCATTTTATATTACTTTCCTGTCATTTTAATGGGGCCTCAGGAAGGACAACAGATAGGAACATGTGGTCAGTCATTCTTTTTGATGGGTCTCCTTTTGTGAGACCACAAAAGCTGTGAGGTACAGCTTCTGAGAATGGAAATTTATCTGCAAGGTACATGAAGAGTATACTCCTCAGAGATGTGTATTTCTTCTCACTCTGCACTATTCCAGAGAAATAACTCAGCATTATTCTTGAAGCTGGTGTTGTCCATTTTGAATTGGACAATCATATAGTCTACTATACTGGGAATGACAAATAGAAGAGGAATGGTGTCACATTCATTGTCAAAAGAACATTTCAGGATCTATCCTGAAATAGGTCTGGTGGCACAGTAGTCAAAACACTCAGCTGCTAACCGAAAGGTCAGTGGTTGGAACCCACCAGCTGTTCGGTGGGAGAAAGATGTGGCAGTCAGCTTCTGTAAAGATTTACAGCCTTAGAAACGCTATGGGGCAGTTCTACTCTGTCCTGTAGGGTTGCTATGAGTCGGAATCGACTTGATGGCAGTGGGTGGGTGGGTATCCTAAAATACAAGGCTGTCAGTGATAGAATAATAGCCGTATGCCTACAAGGAAGACCAGTTAATATGACCATTATTCAAATTTGTGCACCAACCACTAATGCCAAAGATGAGGAAATTGAACATTTTTACCAACTTCTGTAGCCTGAAATTGATCAAACATGCAATCAAGATGCAGTGATAATTACTGATGATTAGAATGTGAAAATTGGAAACGAAGAAGGATGAGTAGTTGGAAAATGTGGCCTTGGTGATAGAATCAACACGGAGATAGCATGAAAGAGTTTTGCAAGACCAACAACTTATTCATTGGAAATACTGTTTTTCAACAACATAAACAGTGACTACACACATGGACTTCGCCAGATGAAACACACAGGAATCAAATTGACTACATCTGTGGAAGGAGATGATGGAGAAGCTTAATATCATCAGTCAGAACAAGGCCAGGGGCCAAATGCGGAACAGACCATCGATTGCTCATATGCACGTTCAAGTTGAAGCTGAAAAAAATTAAAACAAGTCCACGAGAGCCAAAGTACAACCTGAATTGAGAGACCATCTCAAGAATAGATCTGATGCATTGAACACCAATAACCAAAGACCAGATGAGTTGTGGGATGATGTCAAGCATATCATACATGAAAAAAGGAAAATGTCATTAAAAAGACAGAAAAAAAAAGACCAAAATGGATGTCAGAAGACACTCTGAAACTTGCTCTTGAATGCAGAGTAGCTAAAGCAAACAGAAGAAATGATCACATATAAGAGCTAAACAGAACATTTCAATGGCAGCTTGAGAAGACAAAGTAAAGTATTATAATGAAATGTGCAAAGACCTGGAGTTAGAAAACCAAAAGGGAAGAACACGCTGGGCATTTCTCAAGCTGGAAGAACTGAAGAAAAAATTCAAGCCTCAAATTGCAATATTAAAGGATTGTATGGGAAAATTTTTGAACGAAGCAGAAAGCTTCAAAAGAATATGGAAAGAATATAGAGTCACTCTACCAAAAAGAATTTGTTGATGTTCAATCACTTCAGGAGGTAGCATATGATCAAGAACCAATAGTATTGAAGGAAAAAGTCCAAGCTGCACTTAAGGCATTGGTGAAAAACAAGCCTTCAGGAACTGATGGAATACCAACTGAGATGTTTCAACAAACGATTGCAATGCTAGAAGTACTCACTTGTCTATGCTAAGAAATTTGGAAGACAGCTATTTGGCCAACCATATTCATGTCCATTTCAAAGAAAGGTGTTCCAACAGAATGCAGAAATTATCAAACAGTATCATTAATATCATACACAAGCAAAATTTATGCTAAAGATAATTCAAAAACGGTTGCAGCAGTACATCAACAGGGAACTGCCAGAAATTCAAGCCAGATTCAGAAGAGGATGTAGAACAAGGGATATCATTGCTGATGTCAGATGGATCTTGGCTGAAAGCAGGGAATACCAGAAAGATGTTTACCTGTGTTTTATTGACTATGCAAAGCCATTCGTCTGTGTGGATCATAACAAATTATGGACAACATTGCAAAGAATGGGAACACTTAATTGTGCTCATGAGGAACCTATACTTAGACCAAGAGACAGTCGTTCAAAGAACAAGGGGATGCTTTGTGGTTTAAAGTCAAGAAAGGTGTGTGTCAGGGTTGTATCCTTTCACCATACCTGTTTAATCTGTATGCTGAGCAAATAATCCGAGAAGCTGGACTATATGAAGGAGAACATGGTATCAGGATTGGAGGAAGACTCATTAATAGCCTGTGATATGCAGATGACACAACCTTGTTTGCTGCAAGTGAAGAGGACTTGAAGCACTTACTGATATAGATCATACACTACAGCCTTCAGTATGGATTACACCCCAACACAAAGAAAAGAAAAATCCTTACAACTGGACCAATAAACAACATCATGATAGATGGAGAAAAGATTGACGTTGTCAAGGATTTCATTTTACTTGGATCCACAATCAACACCATGGAAGCAGCAGTCAAGACATACTGCATTGGGCATATCCGCTGTAGAAGACCTCTTGAAGTGTTAAAAAGTACAGATGTCACCTTGAGCACTAAGATGTGCCTGACCCAAGCCATGGTATTTTCAGTCACCTCATATGCATGAGAAAGCTGGACAGTGAATAAGGAAGACCAAGGAAGAATTGACGCCTTTGAACTGTGGTGTTGACGAAGAACATCGGACTGCCAAAGATAAACAAATCTGTCTTGGAAGAAGTGCAGCCAGAATGCTCCTTAGAAGCAAGGATGGTGAGACTTCGTCTCACATACTTTGGGCATGTTGTCAGGAGGGACCAGTCCCTGCAGAAGGACATCGTACTTGGTAAAGTAGAGGGTCAGCGAAAAAGAGGAAGACTCCCAATGAGATGGATTGACACAGTGGCTGCAACAATGGGCTCAAACATAGCAACCATTGTGAGGATGGTGAAGGATTGCACAGTGTTTTATTCTGTTGTACACAGGGTTACTGTGAATTGGAACAGACTCAAGGGCACCTAACAATTCTTGAAGCCTGCCCCATGAGGCACCTGCTGTGTTGATCAATATGTTGCATTTCCATGGAAGCCTTAGCTGTTGGTATGTCAACTTTATTCTCCAAGCAGACTGGTGCAGAGCGTGCGTTACAGATATGTAGGTCACCAACTGTTTCTTGCTATCTTCCTTGCCTTTTGTACCTTTTTCCTCACATTTCAAGAACCTTCATCTATGACTGATGTTACTAAGAGGGCTAGGGTTCTATATAGTAAACTATGGCCCTGGTACATTGTTATGGATTGAACTGTGTCCTCAAAAAATGTATTGTAAATCCTAACCTCTATGCCTGCAGTTATAATCCCTTTTGGGAATGGGTTGTCTTTGTTATGTTAATGAGGCAGGATTAGTGCAGGGTGTGTCTGAAGTCCATCTTTTTTGTGGTATAAAAGATTAAACAAGCAATCCAGCAGACAGAGATGGGGAAAGAGAGACAACAAGCCACATGAAGACTGCCCAGGAGCAGAAGCTCAGAGAGACAAGGATCTTCCTCTAAAGCCCACAGAGTGAGAAAGCCTTCCCCTAGAGCTGGCATCAGAATTTGGACTTCTAGCCTCCTAAACTGTGAGAACATAAATTTCTGTTTGTTAAAACCATCCATTTGTGGTATTTGTGTTATAGCAGCACTAGATAACTAAGACATACACCAAGTCAAATCCATTATCTGAAGGAATGTAACCATGCCTCCTAATAATGTGTGCCCTCAGAGTGGACAGGACACTAAGCAGCAACACAGTTTGTAGGGTATAAGCTTTGCGATCAAAGAGGACTGGGTTTAACATCTGAAAATACGTGCTAAATCCATTTATTGTACTCCATCTTCTCTGCTACTACCTGAATCCAATCCACCAACATCACTCTACTGGATTTCTCTAATGGTCCTTTAGCTGCTCTCTGTTCTTATTGCATACCACAACATATCATTTGGCTGATCCAACCGCCATCTCAACTTCCTTAATCCTAACCAACCTTAGAGTTAGGGGCAGTTCTGACACCATTCTGTCCAATTAATTGTAAAGGAAAGTCTCTTAAGGAGTTTTGGGGAAAGCTTTGCTTTCTTGATATAGGTATATAAGTGTTGACACTTCCTCTTTCCTTTTTCATCTTACTGGATTGTTTCTGTGATGGCTGGAGCTGCAGCAGCCATTTTGAAACAATGAAGGTTGTTGTTGTTAGGTGTTGTCTAGTCGGTTCCCACTCACAATGACGCTATGTACAATAGCATGAAACATTGCCCAGTCTTGTGCCATCCTCACAATCGTTGTTATGCTTCAGCCCATTGTTGCAGCCACTGTGTCAATCCATCTTGTTGAAGGTCTTCCTCTTTTTCACTGACCCTCTACTTTACCAAGCACGATGTCCTTCTCCAGGGACTAGTCCCTCCTGATAACATGTCCAAAGTACGTGAGACCAAGTCTCACCATCCTTGCTTCTAAGGAGCATTCTGGCTGGACTTCTTCCAGGACAGATTTATTCATTCTTCTGGCAGTCCATGGTGTATTCAGTATTCCTTGTCAACCTCATAATTCAAAGGCGTCAGTTCTTCTTCAGTCTTCCTTATTCATTGTCCAGCTTTCACATGCGTATGAAGCATTCAATGAAGGTTAGTCCGGGAAAATTACAGAGACATCTGCCCTCACATTTCTGAGCCTCTGTTGGGGCCCTGGTGGTGCAATGGTTAAGAGCTCAGCGGCTGACCAAAAGGTCAGCAGTTCAAATCAACCAGCTGCCCCTTGGAAACGCTGTGGGGCAGTTCTGCTCTATCATATAAGGTTGCTATGAGTCGGTATCGGCTTGATGGCAATGTTTTTTTTTTTTGGTGGGGGGAAGGGGGGAACTAATGTTTATGAGAGAAAAATAAATCTCTGATTGTTCATGTTGTGGTCACGCTGCAGAGGTGGGATAGCACCCCCTCCCCCTAACCTAAAATTTGGTTTGGATGTCAAGACTGATGATGCCACATACGCACCAAGAGGGCATAAAAAGTTTTATTACTAACACAGTGAGGCTTTTTGAGGAGAGTAGGGCCATTTCCTGAGCATATCCAAGAATGGCTTGAGAGAGTAGGGAAAGGAGACTGGCTCTGGGGTTTTATGGTGGTTAAGGGGTGAGACTGGGCCGAGAATTCTCATGTGTGGTCAGGGGTTGCATGATTTGAACTTCCCGCCAGCGCCAAAGGAAAGAGCACCTGGACTTTTTTATCAGCTTGCTCAGATGGGGGGCAGAAGGAGAAGAGGGAAGGGTGGGACTTGAAAGCTGTCAGTGGTCAAACACCAAAAGTGGAATCAGACTCTTTATTACAGTTCAGTAGTTGGGTTTTCTGTCACTGGCAAAAGAAGTCCTAACTGATATATACTCTGTACTCTAAGTTATATACATCAGCCAAAGTAGGTTTTAAAAAACAGATCATATTACCCCACTGCTTTAAGACCCTTCAGTAACATCTCTTTGAAGTAATAATTTCAAATAAAAATTTGAACTCTGTATCACAGCCTACATGGCCTTGAATGATCTGACCCATTTACCTCTCAAACTCATCCCGCACACCCTCTCCTCATTGCTCCGTCTACTCCTGCTACGCTTCCTTGCATGCCCTTCCTTCTTTTCCTCAGGCCCTTGCACTTTCTGTTTCTCTACCCAGAACGCTCTTCCTCCAGCTTATCACATGGGTGCTGCTTGTCATCATCAGGCCTCAGTCTGCATGTCCCCTCCTCAAAGAGACCTTCAGTGGCCAGCGTACCTATTCAGGGGACTTCTCCCTCCTTGTTTCTCTCCATCACTTCTCTCTATTGATTTCCTTCATAGCATGGATCCCAATTGTTAAGTATATTGTCTATGTGTTTGTTTTTTTACTTCTTAATTAGATGTCTCCGGCACTATAATATAAGCTCCACGTTTGTTCTTGTTCACCCTTGTATACCTAGTTGTAGACATTATACCAGCAGAATGGTTAAGTTCTCAATGACTACTTGCCAAATGTGAATGGATGAGTAACCCTGGCTCTGTCACCTACTAGGGCAATTTACTTTCCTTTTTAAACATTCTTATTTGTAGAATGGGGACAATCATGGTACCCACCACATAGTGCTGTAAGAATAAAATGAGATAATACATATAAATTCTTGGGACAATACCTGGCTTAGTTTCCTAGTGCTGCTGTAACAGAAATACCACAAGTGGGTGGCTCTAAAGAACAGAAATTTATTTTCCCACCATTCTGGAGGCTAAAACTCCAGATCACTATCTTGGCGGTGTCAATTCCTTCCTTGTAGGTAGTCCTGGGCATTCCTTGGTTTATTGATGATCCTCACACGTCGTCTGTCTTCCCCTGTGTGTGTCTCTGTGTCTAATCTGCTCTTTTAACTCAGAAGTAATTAGATTTAGAACCCACCCTACTTGGGTCTGATCTAATTAACATAACAAAGAAAACTATTTCCAAACTGAACTATATCCATATATATAGAGGTTAGGATTCCAATACATATTTTGGTGGGCTACTATTCAGTCCGTAATACTGGCACACAGTAAGAGCGCAACAATTATTATTTTCTTCTCTTTCCCCATCCCTGAGTTCTAGGCAACTCTGACCCTGGGCTTGGGCAACCTTGGGCTAGTCACTGAACCTGTTGGGCTGTTGGGGTTTATTTAATCAACAAGTATTTATCAAGAGCCGACAGTGTGTCAGTCACTCTTCTAGTGCTTTGGATATGGTGATGAGCAAAAACAAGCAAAAATCTCCACTCTTATAGAACTTACATTCTAAGATCTCTAAGGGCTTTGATGTTTTCACTCAAATTCTTATAATTCAGGCACTGGAATTACCTGGTGGAATTTTGATTAGAGGAGGGAATGAGGAATGACCTAACTTGACAGTTGGGTCTGGTTATCAGCTTAATTTTGTCCAGCTCCAGCAGGTTTTCTACAATTATCTTAGCAGACCTCCTCCCTACTGTGGTTGGAAGGGGGCATTTGCAGATGACAAGGTGCCTGGTGTTGTCACTGAAGTTCTTCACTCTGACAGCAGATTAGAATCAAGGAGTTAGATGTCTGCCAGCGTGCCTTCTGGCCAGAGGGTTTTGAGAAGGGTTGAGGGAACAAAGGAGCACAGGCAGTGACAGCATCCAAGGGGCTCCAGCTGCCTTGGGATTGCATTTCTTCTTATTTCCCACCTTCTTGTGTCCCTCTTTCTAAAAAATAAAACCAGTGTCCTTGTAGGAATGCATTCTTATTGGAAAGTGCCATGTGCATATGTCTATGTGTGTGGCAAGTCTGATACAATCCTCTTGAACCTGCATCTGATTTACAGATGGAAGTCCAGGGAGTTAAGTGTGGATCTAGAACCCAGAACATCCGATTTCTGGTCCACTGCTCTTACTCTAGTCTTAGACAACAAGAGTTTAATACTGTAGAGTTATATCAGTCCCAGGGACTGCTATATCAGTTATATTAGCTTCAGTATATGAGTCCCATGGAAGAGTTCTGATTGGTTCTGCTGGGATCATGTGCCTACCCCTTGGAACAATCACGTTGCTAAGGGGATGGGAATGTATGATTGGCCAGGCTGGAGCTGGGGGAGGCAGGTAATATTACTAGATGAAGGGGGGTGGGAAAACTTGCCAGGTTGCCAAAAAGGAGAGCTATTCATAAACCCTTACATCTTTAAATTCCCACTCGCTCTTGCTTGGCCTTGGGCTTTAGCTCAGCCATAGCAACAGTGCTCTGACTCAGAGCCTAAAGACTTAACTTCCTGCCAGGAGATGACTTTGGCTCAGGTGAAAAGTTGTTACTTGCCGCCCTTCAGAAGCAAACTGCCAGGCCTATCTTCTGAGGTGCCTCTGGGTGGGTTCGAACCCCCAACTTTTCAGTTAGTGGTCCAGCACATAATCTTTTGCACTACCCAGGGATTGCTGGTGAAAAGCTAGTCCACTGCATTTGCTTAGATTGATTGATAAGATTGCCAACATTTCTTCTAACATTTGCCAAGGACATATTTTTCTATAATGAGGAATGAGAAACAGCAATAAGTCCTAGGAGACTGATTAGGGGGCCAGAATCTGAATCCAAGCTCTGGAATGAAATTTGCTACATTAATTTGAATTTAATATAGATTAAGGTAGTATGGTATCCAGCAAATTAATTGATCAATAATTCCAGAATGTTTTTGACAATAAATATTAAATCTGTGAATAATTTAAATAATATGCTAATCATGAAAGCTTTCAGCGGCCGGAAAAAAGGAGGTTTGGACTAATTTGTGGAGAAAGGTTCCCTGCAGGGTCCCTTGGGGCCATATGTGATAATGTTCGATCCTTGATCAGACAGATTATGAGAGCTTCATGCAGGGGGTTCTCACTTGTGCAAAAAACTCTCCAAGCAGACTGATGGAGAGGACAATAGGAAAGAAGCATATGATATTCAGGATATCACCTTTGGAGAGTCATTCTTCATGTTGAGTAAGGAATTTGCACTAATAATTCCAATAGCCCTCAAGGAAGCAGTCTGGTGGAGTGGACGTGTGGACTTTATGAAGCCCGACAGATGTATTTTCAAAGCATAACTTTCAGCAAGTTAAAAATGTAATTTTCATACAAATATTTAGTGAACACATGCCAAACATTTAATTAATTAGAGAGGGAGCCAGCAGGAAGGCAGAGCTGGTTGAAAGACTAGAAGAAGCTGATCTATATAGTCATGATACAAAAAGAATGCTGCAGTAGGATTACTAAATTAGGTACACAACTGGTTAGTGTCCTGCAAGTATAAAAACTATAACCCTTGGGGTTACCTTCCTAGGCAACAATCATTGGCATCATTTACAGATCTGTTTTCTGTAAATTGACATTCTTGAGACCTAATCAATAGCAAATAATAAGTCAAACGAAGTTACATTACCTTAGAGCGGAGTTTTTCAACAGCAGAACTGTTGACTTATTGGAGTGGGTCGTTCTTTGTTGTGGGCTGTCCTATGCATTGTAGGATGTTTAGCAGCAACCCTGTGTCTCTACCCACTTGATGCCAGTAGCACCCCAGTTGTGACAATTGGAAATGTCTCTAGAAGTTGTGAAATGTTCCCTAGGAGGTAAAATTATCCTAGTTGAGAACATTGTTCTAATACAACTTTGAATTAAAGGCCTAAAGTCATCTTTTTCCTTCTTTTGCCTTACTTTCAAATTTTAGATAATTTTTCGCAGCAGTGTTCAAATCCTTGGTTTGTGTCTTACTCCCTGTGTAATCCTGGCTATTTTTAACTGCTCCCAGTTTCATTGTCTTCATCTGTAAAATGGAACTAGCTAATACCCCCTTTCCTCAGAGGTCTGTGTGAGGATTAAGTGAAACAGTATCTGTAAAACCCAGAAATCAGCAAACATTAGTAACATGTTTGGCCTCATGGTTAGCCGTGGTGCCTTTTTTTTTTTTTTTTTTAATAATTTTAACAAATGTTTTATTTAGCCTCCATAGATTCAAAGCCATAAGAAATTGTCATCTTTTTAAAATATGTATGATTTTAATTTTATCGTGCTTTCAGTGAAAGTTTAGAGCGCAAATTAGTTTCCTATCCAAAAATTTATACACAAATTGTTTTGTGACATTGATTGTAATCCCTGCAATGTGTCAGCACTCTCCCCCTTTCCATCCCAAGTTCTCCGTGTCCATTTGTCCAGTTTTCCTGCCCCTTCCTGCCTTCTCGTAGTTGCTTTTGGGCAGGTGTTTCCCATTTGATCTTATATACTTGATTGAACTAAGAAGCATATTCCTCACGAGTGTTATTGTTTGTTTTATAGGCCTGTTTAATCTTTGGCTGAAAGGTGGGCTTCGGGAGTGGCTTCATTTCTGAGTTAGCAGAGTGTCCAGGGGCCGTAGTCTTGGGGGTTCCTCCAGTCTCTGTCAGACAAGTAAGTCTGGTCTGTTTTTGTGAATTTAAATTTGAATTTTGTTCTACATGTTTCTCCTGCTCTGTCCAGGACCCTGTGTTGTGATCCCTGTCAGAGCTGTCGGTGGTGGCAGCCAGGCACTATCAGTTCTTCTGGGCTCAGGCGGGTGGAGGCTGGTTCATGTGGTCCATTAGTCCTTGGGACTGATATTTTCCTCGTGTTTTTGGTTTTTTTCGTTCTCCTTTGCTCTCTAATGGCTAATGAGATGCAAATCAAAACTACAGTGAGATACCACCTGACCCCTGCAAAAATGGCAGTGATCAAAAAAAAACAACAAAACAAAACAGAAAATAACAAATGCTAGTGAGGTTGTGGGAGGATTGGAACTCTTACACATTGCTGGTGGGATTGTAAAATGGTACAACCACTATGGAAAACAGTATGGTGCTTCCTCAGAAAGCTAGAAATAGAAATACCTTATGATACAGCAATCCCACTCCTAGGTATATATCCCAGAGATATAACATCAGCGACACAAATAGACATATGTACACCTGTGTTCATTGCTGCATTATTCACAATAGCAAAAAGATGGATGGAAACAACCTAAGTGCCCGTCAACGGATGAATAGATTAACAAACCATGGTACATACATACAGTGGAATACTATGCAACTATAAAGAATAAATGAGGAGTCTGAGAAACTTTTTTTTTTTGAGGATACGATTTTTAAAATATTTTAATTAAATCAAGTTTTATGTTCCCTGTTCTTAATTTCAAAAGTGTAAAGATTGCTCGCATTTTAGGCCTGATCTGGTCCTTAGAAATCATCTATAATTATTCACTGAATTTTTTTTTATTAAGATGACTTCAGGGGATATTTTTGGTTTAACATTTAAAGATTATCTCAGGGCAGTAGTTTCAGGGGTTCATCCATCCTCCATGGCTCCAGAAAGTCTAGAGTCCATGAGAATTTGAAATTATGTTCTGCATTTTCCCCCTTTTGATCAGGATTCTTTTATGGAATCTTTGATCAGAATGTTCAGTACTTGTCTTAGGCTGGGTTCTCCAGAGAAGTAAAACCAGTAAAGTGTACAAATGTATATATAGAGAGATTTATATCAAGGAAATGGCTCATGTGATTGTAGAGGCTGGAAGGTACCAAGTCTGTGGGTCAGGATAGAGACTTCTCCTGATTCATGTAGCCACAGGGGCTGGCGAACCCAAGATCGGCAGGTCAGACAACAGGGCTTCTGCTTAGAGGCTGTGAAGATCAACAAATCCCAAGATCGGCAGGTGAGCTGCTAGCTCAAGTCCCAAGAACCAGAGGTCAGACGAACAGGAGGCAGCTGCAGGTTACAGAGGGCAAAAGCCAGAATGTCCACTTATATTCAGATGCAGGCCACACACCCAAGGAAACTCTTTTTCAACTGATTGGCTACTCACAGAAGATCCCAGATGGAAGCGATCACATATAAACACTGAGAATCATGGCCCAGCCAAGTTGACAGACAATATTTTTGTTGTTGTTTATTGTTGTTTAAATGAAGTTTACATTTCAAGTTAGTCGCCCATACAAAAATTTATACATATGTTGTTATGTGATCCTAATTGCTCTCCCCATATTGTGACAGCACACTCCTCCTTTCTACCCCTGATTCCCCATGTCCATTCAACCAGCTCCTAACCCTCTCTGCCTTCCCATCTCACCTCCTACGGACAGAAGCTGCCCATTTAGTCTCTTGTACGTACTTGAGCTAAGAGGCACACTCCTCACGAGTATCACTTTATGTCCCACAGTCCACTCCAATCCCTGTCTGAAGAGTTGGCCTTGGAAATTGTTTTAGTTCTGGTCTGATAGAGAATCCAGGGGCCATGCTTTCCAGGGTCCCTCAGTCTCATTTAGACCATTAAGTCTGGTCTTCTTACTAGAATTTGAGTTCTGCACCCCACCTTTCTCCTGCCCCGTCAGGGGCTCTCTGTTGTGTTCCCTGTCAGGGCGGTCATTGGTGGTAGCCAGGCGCCATGTAGTTCTTCTGGTCTCAGGCTGATGAAGTCTCTGGTGTATGTGGCCCTTTCTGTCTCTTGGGCTAATACTTTTCCTTGTGTCTTGGGTGTTCTTCATTTTCCTTTACTGCAGGTGGTTGGGACCAATTGATGCATCTTAGATGGCCGCTTGCAAGCTTTTAGGACCCCAGACACCACTCACCAAAGTAGGATGCAGAACATTTTCTTAATAAG
>NW_004443974.1:17552640-17554739 GCF_000243295.1 Trichechus manatus latirostris | reverse complement strand
AGATGTCCCCTGAAAGCATGGTCCCCAGACCCTACCCCTACTACTCTGTCCCTCAAAGTGTTTGATTGTATTCAGGAAACTTCTTAGCTTCGGTTTAGTCCAGTTGTGCTGACTTCCCCTGTAGTGTGTGCTGTCCTTCCCTTCACCTAAGATAATTTTTATCTACTATCTAGTTAGAAAATAACCCTCACCCTCCCTCCCCACCCTCATAACCATAAAATAATGTTTTCTTCTGTGTTTAAACCTTTTCTTGAGTTCTTATGATAGTGGTCTTATATAATATTTGTCCTTCTGTAGACACACAGTCTTAACCATCACAGTAATGGTAGCCAGGCACCATCCAGTTCTTTTGATCTCATAGCAAAGGAAGCAGTTGTTCATAGAGGCAGTTAGCCACACATTCCATATCCTCCTCCTATTCCTGACTTTCCTTTTTCCTCTGTTGCTCCAGTGAATAGAGATAATTGCTATGAGATAGATGGCCCCTTGCAAGTTTTAAGACTCCTATGCCATGAACTAGGAGGTAGAACAGAAGCACTAAACACGTTACTATGCCAATTAACTGGGATGTCCCATGAAACCATGACCTTAAATCTCCAAACCAAGGAACCAAATCCCATGAAGTGTTTGCTTATACATACGCAGCCTCAGCAGCTACTCTTTTTTTGTTGTTGTTGTAAGTAGATCTATCACACAACTTTTGCAAGTTCAGCTTTTTACAGGTGTACAACTTATTGACAGCAATTACAATAATCGGCTGTGCAACCCTACCCTTAATCAGTGTGATTTTTCTCTCTCCCTCCTCCCCCGGTAACCACTAATAAACTTTGTTCTCTATACATTTGCCTTTTCTTGTCTTTTTATATAAGTGAGGTCGTACAATATTTGTCCTTTTGTGATTGGTCTGTTTCACTCAGCATAATGTCTTCAAGCTCCATCCATACTGTAGCATTTATCAAGACTTCATTTCTCCTACTGGCTGAGTAGTATTCCATTGTATGTATGTACCACATTTTGTTTATCCATTCATCTGTTAATGGGCATTTAGGTTGTTTCCACCTTTAGCCTATTGTCAATAGTGCTGCAATGAACATTGGTGTACACATCTCTTTTTAAGTCTCTGCTTTCAAGTCTTTTGGGTATATACCTAGGAGTGGAATTGCTGGGTCATATGGTAGTTCTATTTTTAGTTTACTGAGGAATCACCACACTGTTTTCCACAACAGCTGTGCCATTTTTCATTCCCACAAGCAATGGATAAGGATTCCAATTTCCCTACATCCTCACCGACATTTCTTATTTTCTGTTTTTTTTAATCTTAGCCATCCTAGTGGGAGTGAAATGGTCTCTCACTGAGGTTTGGATTTACATCTCTCTGATGGCTAATGACACTGAGCATCTTTTCATGTGTTTGGTGACCATTTGAATGTCCTCTTTGGTGAACTTTCTGTTCAAGTCCTTTGCCCATTTTATGATTAGGTAATTGTCTTTTTGTTGTTGTTGAAGTTTTATATATATTTTGGTTATTAGATTCTTGTCAGACATACGGTTTCCGAAGATATTCTCCCAGTTGGTAGCTTGTCTTTTTACTTTATTGGTGAAATTTTTTGATGAACAAAAGTTTTTAATTTTTATGAGGTCCCATTTATTTATTTTGTCTTTTGCTGTTTATGCTTTTGTTATTATATTAGATAATCCATTGTTGAAAGCTAGGCCTGACAGCATTGCCCCTGCTTGTTCTTCTAAGAATTTTATGGTTTTAGTTCCCACATTTAGGTCCTTAATCCATTTTGAATTTGTTTTTGTGTATGGTGTGAGGCATGTGTCATGGATTGAATTGTGTCCCCCCAAAATATCTGTCAACTGGGCTAGGTAATGATTCCCACTATTGTATGATTGCCTACCATTTTGTCATCTGGTGTGATTTACCTATGTGTTGTAAATCCTATCCCTATAATGTAATAAGATGGATTAGTGGCAGTTACTTTTTTCTTTTAATTGTACTTCAGGTGAAGGTTTACAGAACAAATAGTTTCTCATTAAACAGTAGTACACATATTGTTTTATGACATTGGTTAACAACCCTACAACATGTCAAC
>NW_004443974.1:17549887-17552242 GCF_000243295.1 Trichechus manatus latirostris | reverse complement strand
AGTGCCGGGAACAGAGAGCGTCCTTTGAACCTGAGGTTCCTGCACTGAGATGCTCCCAGACCAAGGGAAGACTGATGACAAGGACCTTCCTCCAGAGCTGACAGAGAGAGAAAGCCTTTCCCAGGAGCCAGCGCCCTGAATTTGGACTTGTAGCCTACGACACTGAGAGAGAATAAACTTCTCTTTGTTAAAGCCATCCACTTGTGGTATTTCTGTCATAGCAGCACTAGATGACTAAGACAGCATGGATCCTGTTTCATTTTTTTGTATGCGGAAATCTAATTTTCCCAGTGCCATTTATTGAAGAGACTCTTCTTTGACCCATTGAATGGACTTAGCACCCTTGTCAAAAATCAGCTGACCATAGATATGTGTGTTTACTTCTGGACTCTCAATTCAGATCCCTTTTGGTGCAGTAGTTAAGCGTTTGGCTGCTAACCAAAAGGTCAGCAGTTCGAATCCACCAGCTGCTCCTTGGAAACTTTATGGGGCAGTTCTATTCTGTCCTGTAGGGTCACTATGAGTCGGAATTGACTCGATGGCAATGGGTTTGGTTTTATGTCTATTGTTATACCGGTTGCGAAACATCTTTTAACATGGATGAATCTGGAGGACATTATGCTGAGTGAGATAAGTTAATCACAAAAAGACAAATATTGTATGGTCCCACTATTATAAAAAATCTAGAATAGGTATACACATAGAAAGCAAAATTCTTTGATGGTTACCAGGGATGAGAGTGAGAGGGAGAGGGCATCACTTTCTAGGTAGTAGATACTCGATACTTCTGGTGATGGGAAAGGGAAGACCAAATATGGGTGAAGTCAGCACAGCTTGACCAAGGTAAATAAAGACACTAAAAAGTACACAAGAAAAACGGACAGTTTCAAAAAATGCTATAACATACAATTTTCCAACAGTAGTAGAAACAACCAAAAAATATGTATGTGGTTATATAGGTAGATATAGATGCATATATGTGCATCGAAAGGCATAAGCAAGTAACTACATGTGCATGTGTAGCTGTATCTATAGGCATATGTATATACATGTTTGTGTGTGCTGCATATATACCCACATAAATAACAAACCACATAGGGGACACAGTTACGAAGGCTTCCTAAACATATCTGCATAACTTGTGAGATTGGTTTACTGGGTTAAAAGGCTTGTGATCATAGTCTTGGGGGACAACTTAGTCAATTGGTATAACATAGTTCACAAAGGTAATATTCTATATCCTAGATTGGTGAGTAGTGTCTGGGGTCTTAAAAGCTTGCAGGTGGTCATGTAAGATATAACTATTGGTCTCTACTCATATGGAGCAAATGAGAATGAAGGAAATCAAAAGCTGAAAGAAGAAACTAGTCTATGGGACTGATAGCCTGCACAAACCACAGCTGCCTCTAACCTGAGATTAGAGCTAGATGGTACCCAGCTACCACCACTGACTGTTCTGGCCAGGGACACAATAGAAGCTCCCAGATAGAATGGGAGAAAAATGTAGAACGAAAGTCAAATTCCTAAAAAAGGCCAGACCTACGGGACTGATGGAGACTAGTGGAACCCCCAAGACTATCGCCCTACGATAACCTTTGAACTGGGAATTGAAGCTATTTCTGCAGGTCACCTTTCAGCCAAATAATAGATTGGCTTATAAAATAAACAGTATCACCCATGAGTAATGTGTTCCCTTAAACAATTAACTGTATGAGACCAAACGGTCAACATTTACCCAAAAGCAAAGATGAGAAGGCAAGGAGGGGAAGGGAAGCTAGACCAATAGAAACAGAAAAACAGACCAAACAGAATGGAAATAATGAGAATGCTGACACATTGTAAAAACTGTAACCAATGGCATGGAATAATTTGTATAAAAATTGTTAAATGGAAACCTAATTTGCTGTGTCAACTTTCACCTAAAACACAATATTATCTGTAAAAAATTATATTCCGACTTCCGGCAACATGGCGCTCTAGGCAGAAGCACCACACCGTCCCTCCACAGCAAAGATCCAGAAAACTAAGCCAAACAGAGAAAACAGCAATTCTGAAATCCTACACATCACATGAAGAGATAAAGAACTCAGCAAAGCACCAAATGGAATAAGAAACTGACAGAACAGAGAGCGAGGAGGCATACATGGAGCGGTCCCCTATTAGTTAATGAAGCACTGATCTACTATCTTGGACTCCTATCAGAGACCAGCAAATAGGTGGTATGAGAAAGCAGCTTCACGGAGCTTCCAGCAGGAGACAAAACAACTGGTAAACAGCGATATACGCTTTACCACCCTCCACCCTTCTTCACCCCCACTTGGCCTCCTCTGCTTCCCGTGGCCACAGTCTCTTGGC
>NW_004443974.1:17546903-17548148 GCF_000243295.1 Trichechus manatus latirostris | reverse complement strand
AAGGATAGTGAGAATAGCAGCACAACTGGAAGAATATAATCAGTGTCACTGAATTGTACATGTAGAAACTTTCAAAATGGTGTAACTTTGGCTATGTGTATTTTCATCAAAAAAAAGGTCCTCAAGGCCGAGAAGGGAGAGTGTTGACATGTCGTGGGGTTGTAAACCAATGTCATAAAACAATATGTGTACTGACTGTTTAATGAGAAACTATTTGTTCTGTAAACCTTCATCTAAAATACAATAAAAAAAATTATATTCCATTGTATGATTCTCACATCATTTATTAGTCCAGTCCTCTATAGATTAAGGTTGTTCTCATAAATCTTCATATTATAATAATAGTGTGCTATTCACCTAAAATCAACCATGTGGACTTTTAAAAAATACTAGGGCTTAGTCCTCATCCTTCAAAGATTCTGATTTAATTGACCCTTGGTGGAGACCAAGCTATAGTGTTTTATGGGATTTTTTTTTTTAATCTCCAGGTTATTCTAATGTGAAGCAAGAGTTGAAAGCCATTGAGTTAGTCAATTCTGACTCATAGCAACCCTATAGGACAGAGTAGAACTAACTGCCCCATAGAGTTTCCAAAGAGCGCCTGGTGGATTCAAACTGCTGACCTTTTGGTTAGCAGCCATAGCTCTTAACCACTACACCACCAGGGTTTCTGAGTTAGTGGATGTCTTAGGCTGGGTTCTGTAGAGAAGCAAAACCAGTAAAGTGTATAAATATATAGAGAGAAAGAGTTATATCAAAGAAACAGCTCACACAATTGTAGAGGCTGGAATGTCCCAAGTCTGTGGATTAGGATAGAGGCTTCTCCTGATTTAAGTAGCTCCAGAGGCTCTGAACCCAAGATTGGCAGGTTGGAAAGCAGGGCTGTTGCTCACAGGCTGTGAATATTGACGAATCCCAGGATCAGCAGATAAGCTGATAGCTCAAGTCCCAAGAACTGGAGGTCAGATGAACAGGAGGCAGCCACAGGATCCAGATCCAGAGCGAGCAAAAAGCCAAAACATCTGCTTATATTTGGATGCAGGCCACACCCCCAACGAAACTCCCTTTCAGCTGATTGGATACTCAGAGCATATTCAATCATGGAAGTGATCACATATAACACTAAGAGAATCATGGCCCAGCCAAGTTGACACATAAACTTATCCATCACAGTCCACCCCTTGTCAACTTGGCACATGTACACATCTCCTTAAACCATACATAATCTCTGAATAAAGACAATTA
>NW_004443974.1:17543692-17545608 GCF_000243295.1 Trichechus manatus latirostris | reverse complement strand
CCACTTGTGGTATTTCTGATATAGCAGCACTAGATAACTAAGACAGTTGCTGTAGTTTTCCATTGACTTTAATCACAGGGCATGGTAGTACTAAGAGACACCCTAAGGGATCTCCTGCATTCCAGACATACTCTTCTTTACCTCCATTATGTAATACCAATCCGATTTCCTCTTGGTAATCAGGATCAATCACACCAATCAGTATGGTAACTCCCTTCTTTGCCTGTTGACCCAGAGGCATAAGGAGCCCAGAGTAGCCAGGTAGCAAGCATTCTTAGCTTCCAGTTCAATGGAATCAGTGATGTGTCTCCAGGTGGGAGCATTCCCCCCTTTGGAACTAAGACCTCTAGACCTGCAGAGCATAAGGTTGCAGGGACAGAAAGCAAAAATCTTGCAAGTGGGTCACTAGGGGTAATAGTGAGTGGTGCCACTCCCATTTCCACCCTTGATTCCTGGACCCATGAATCCTGGCTATGGGAGAAACAGCACCATATATTGGACTGGTTTAGAGCGCATATAGCTTCCTGGAGAACATTGCCCCAACCCTGCAAGGTATTGCTACCTAGCTGGTGCCGTATTTGTGTCTTTAGAAGACCATTCCATTGTTCTTTCAAGCTAGCTGCTTCAGGATGATGGGGAACATAGTAAGACCAGTGAATTCCATGAGCATGGGCCCACTGCTTCACTTCATTTGCTATGAAGTGAGTCCCTTGATCCGAGGCAACACTGTGTGGGATACCATGATGGTGGACAAGAGTCTTAGGCTGGGTTATCTAGAGAAGCAAAACCTGTAAAGTGTATAAATATATATATAGAGAGAGATTTATGTCAACGTAACAGCTCACGTGATTGTAGAGGCTAAAATGTCCCAAGTCCATGGATCAGGGTAGAGGCCTTTCCCAAGTCACGCAGCTGCAGAAGCTGGCAAGCCCAAGATCGGTAGGTCGGAGAGCATGGCTCCATCTTACAGGCTGTGCAGATAGATGAATCCCAAGTTCGGCAGATAAGCTGACAGCTCAAGTCCCAAGAACCGGCGATGAGGTGACAGGAGGCAGCTGCAGGATCCAGAGACAGCAAAAAGCCAGAACGTCTGCTTATACTCAGATGTGGGCCACACCCCCAAGGAGACTCCCCTTCATCTGATTGGCCACTCACAGTATATTCAGTAATGGGAGTGATCACATAAAACACTGAGAATCATGTCCCAGCCAAGTTGACACACAATCTTAACCATCACCATAAGGCATTCTGTAAGTCTATGGATGGTAGTTTTGGCAGAAGCATTGTGTGCAGGGAAGGCAAATCCATATCCAGAGTAAGTGTCTATTCCAGTAAGGACAAAACGTTGCCCTTTCCATGATGTAATTAACTTGCCACCAGGTTGCTGGCTGATCACCTCAAGGGATGGTGCCATATCAGAGACTCAGTGTTGGCAGTGGCTGTAGCTAAGTCATCCTTGGTGAGTGGAAGTCCATGTTGCTGGGCCCATGCATAACCTCCATTCCTGCCACCATGGCCGCTTTGTTCATGAGCCCATTGAGCAACGATGGGAGAAAGAAGATGACTGGTTTCCACAGAACACGTCATCTTATTCACTTCATTGTTAAAATCCTCTGCTGAGGTCACCCTTTGGTGAGCATTCACATGAGACACAAATATCTTCACTTCTTTGGCCCATTCAGAGAGGTCTATCCACATACCTCTTCCCCGTAAATCCTTGTCTCTAATTTTCCAATCATGTTCCTTCCAAGTCCCTGACCATCCAGCCAAACCATTGGCCACAGCCAATGGATCAGTATATAATTGCACATTTGGCCATTTCCTTCCAAGAAAAGTGAATACCCAGGTGCACTGCTCAAAGTTCTGCCCATTGAGAGGATTTCCCTTCACCACTGTCCTTCAAGGAGGTCCTGGAA
>NW_004443974.1:17542149-17542985 GCF_000243295.1 Trichechus manatus latirostris | reverse complement strand
ACACCCAAATGAGGAATAAGTTACCTCCAAAATCCAAAGAGGCCAACTAGGCGTTGTGCCTCATTTTTAGTTGTGGGAGCAGCCAGATGCAATAACTTATCTTTCACTTTAGAGAGAATATCTCGACATGCCCCACACCACTGAACCCCTAGAAATTTCAGAGGTGGAAGGCGCCTGAATTTTTGTGAGATTAATTTCCCACCCTCTAGCATGCAAATGTTTTACCAATAAGTCCAGAGTCACTGACACTTCTTCCTTACTAGGTCCAATCAGCATAATGTCATCAACGTAATGGACCAGTGTGACGTCTTATGCAAGGGAAAGGTGATCAAGGTCCCTGCAGACTAAATTATGACATAGGGCTAGAGAGTTGATGTAGGTCTGAGGTAGGCAAGTGAAGGTGTATTGCTGGCCTTGCCAGCTAAGGCAAACTGCTTCTGGTGGTCCTTTGAAACAAGTATGGAGAAAAAGGCATTAGCCACATCAACACCTGCATACCAGGTACCAGGAGATGTATTAATTTGCTCAAGCACTGAAACTACATCTGGAACAGCAGGTGCAGTCAGAGTCACCACTTGGTTAAGTTTTTTTTATATATATATTTTACTGTACTTCAGGTGAAGGCTTACAGAACAAATAGTTTCTCATGAAACAGTAGTACACATGTTGTTTTTTGACATTGGTTTACAACCCCATAACATATTAACCCTCTAAATTCTCAACCTTTTTTTTTTTTTGGTGAAAATACACACAGCCAAAGATACACCATTTCAAAAATTTCTACATACACAGTTCAGTGACATTGACTACGCTCTTCCAATTGTGCTGTTATTCTC
>NW_004443974.1:17526435-17530178 GCF_000243295.1 Trichechus manatus latirostris | reverse complement strand
GTGGGAATCACCACCCCTGCATCCTTCAAGTCCTTGATGGTAGCAGTAATCTCTGCAATCCCTCCAGGAATGTGGTATTGCTTTTGGTTTACTATTTTCCTACGTAGGGGCAGTTCTAATTGCTTTCACTTGGATTTTCCTACCATAATAGCCCTTACTCTATTTGTCAGGGATCCAATGTGGGGTTTCTGCCGGTTGATGAGTATATCTATTCCAATTATGCATGCTGGAACTGGGGAAATCACTATGGGATGGGTTTGGGGACCCACTGGACCTGCTGTGAGACAGACATGAGCCAAGACTTCATTAATAACCTGACCTCCATATGTCCGCAATCTGACTGGTGGGCCACAGTGACATTTTGGGTCTTTAGAATTAATGTCAGTTCAGAGCCAATATCCAGTAATCCCCGAAAAGTCTGATTATTTCTTTTTCCCCAATGAACAGTCACTCTTGTAAAAGATTGTAGATCCCTTTGGGGAAGGCTGGGAGAAAGATTAATAATAAAATTTTTGGCATTGTATTGGAGTCCTTCCTCAATGGTCCTGGGCTCCCCTTCATTCAAGGGGCTGTGGGTCTTTAAACTCACTCAAATCTGGGAATTGACTGAGGGAGCGTGACTTTCTATTCTGTTGATTCAAGTTAGACTGCTGTCACCTGACCTAAAATTCATCTGTTTGTACAGATCAAGTAAATATTTAGTAGATTTTCTATGTTTCACTCCTAGCTACACCATGACTAAGTAGCCAATGCCATAAGTCTATGAGTCAGACTGTTCTGATTATTGTTTGACTCTGCTGTCCATTACTGTAACCACACCCACCTTATCTTTGTTGATTGAGTGCAGCCATTTGGCCCCTACTACCATGGGGTCCAGTCAGCCCCACTGTAGTTATGTGTCTTAATTCAGTTAGGGCAGTTCCCACTGTCAAATCTGACTTACATAAAATAGCAATCACAGCAGTCTTCAAGGATGCTAGAGCTCCCTTCACAAATTTGTTCCTCACAGTTGTGGTAAAAGTGTCTTCTGGGCACTCCATGTGTGGGTCTGTGGGTCTAACCTGATAAATCCATTCTAGCATGCCAATTTCCCTAAGCCTTTGGATATCTTCTTCTACAGTATACCAAAGCAGTTCTGGTACTTCAACTTGACTTAGTGTAGGCCACCGCGTAATCCATGCTTGAGCAACCCAACCAAATAAACTATTAGATCCTTTCCAAATTTCTTGAGCTGAAACATTGAATGAACAATCTGTGCTTAGTGGACTCATATCAACAAACTCAGACTGATCCATCTTTATGTTCCTTGCACCATTATTCCACACCCTTAATGGTCATTCTCACACATATTCCCCAGGTTTCTGTTTGTACATATTAGAAAAGTCAAGCAGTTCTTTTGGAGTGTAGCATACCTTCTCCTGGGTCACACTTTGTACTTCACCTTTTGGGGCTCGCTGGGACTTAAGCCTAGTTATAGGTCTAGAAGCCAGAATTGGTAGTGTGGAATTGTTTTGAGAACATTCAGCATTGTCTTGTACAGCATCTGCCTCAGGTGATGCCCCAGGCAATGACTCAGGCAAGGGCTCTTTAGAGGCAGCTGGGCTAGGGCTAACCTCATTAGATGGGAGTGGAAGGGCTAATGCTTTTTCTGGGCAGGGTGGCTTAGCAGACAAACATGAAGTAATCTCTTCAGATGATGGGAGTGGTTCTGCTGGCAGGAGTGATTCAACAGAATTTAGGGGCTCAGTGTCCCCAGATTCTTGATTAACTGCCCATATGTGCCCATCCCAAGTTTCAGGATCCCATTTCTTTCCAATCAATGCCCTTACTTTAATTTCAGAACCTCTCGAGGTTGGCAATTGAGATGGCATTGTAATTCAGCCACTCTTTCAATAAGACTCTGGGTTTGGTTTTTGGCAATTTCAGCATTGTTACGACAAGAAATAAGGCTTTCTTTCAGAGTACAAGTAGAAGCCTTGAGGTCATTTATGCAGCACTTGAGCTCGACTCTGAAGCCCTGAGCACATCTTTCTTTCACCAGTGTATCTAGTGAAAGTAGGACCAACCAACCAACTTCCTTATGCTTCTCATTCTGACAAAACTGTAGAAAGATATTACACGTGTTCACCCCGAGCCTCGCCTTTCACCAATACCTGATCTGCTGGTGGTGATATTTTGCATATTTGTATCGCCACCTCATGCCATGGATTAGCAGTGCCGTCTTTACTGCTGGAAGTAGAGTCATCAACATCTTTAAGACTAACCAGACTTGAGAACCAATTTAGAAAATTCATCCTTACAATTTTGTTTCTCTAGAACCACTCTCGGTGCCAAATGTCTTAGGCTGGGTTCTATAGAGAAGCAAAACCAGTAAAGTGTATAAGTATAGAGAGATTTATATCAAAGAAACAACTCACGCAGTTGTAGAGGCTGGAACGTCCCAAGTCTGTGGATTAGGATAGAGGCTTCTACCAATTCACGTAGCTGCAGGGGCTGGCTAACCCAAGATCAGCAGGTTGGAAAGAGGGCTTTTGCTCACAGGCTGTGAATACTGATGAATCCCAGGATCAGCAGATAAGCTGATAGCTCAAGTCCCAAGAACCGGAGGTCAGATGAACAGGAGGCAGCCACAGGATCCAGATCCAGAGTGAGCAAAAAGCCAGAACATCTCCTTATATTCGGATGCAGGCCACACCCTCAAGGAAACGCCCTTTCAACTGACTGGCTACTCACAGCATATTCAATCATGGAAGTGATTGCATATAAACACTGAGAGAATCATGACCCAGCCAAGTTGACACACAATCTTAACCATCACAGGGGAATAGGCACCTAAAAATCTATCTGAGAGTGTTATTTCTCCCATGCCTTCTGCTATAAGAGTGTAGAGTGGGCACTCTTTTATAGCTACTGTTTACTGAGGACTTACTATGTGCATAAGTGCTATTCATGTATTATTACCTCATTTAATTCTGAATCCTTTGACAGGTGGTAGTGTACTTTTGTGTATATACACTTCTACATATATACACTTATGTATGTATATACGTCTGTGTATACATAGTTCTGTGTATATGCACTTCTGTGTATATTCACTCCTGTGTATATACATTTCTGGTATGTACATTTCTGTGTATATTCACTTGTGTATATATGCACTTCTGTGTATGTACACTTCTCTGTTTATTCTCTCCACCTGTACATGTGCTTCCATATATATATGCACTTCTGTGGATATCCACTTGTGTGGCTATGCACTTGCTCTGTGACTCTCCACTTCTCGGTATACCCACTTCTGTGCTTATTTGCTTCACATGTATATACCCTTCTATGTATATGCACTGCTATATATATGTACTGTGTATATGCACTTGCATGCATATAATCTTGGTTGTACATCCACTTGTGTGTATATATACTTCTGTGTACAGGCATACCTCAGAGATATTACAGGTTTGGTTCCAGACCACCATAATAGAGGGAATATTGTAATAGAACAAGTCACACAAATGTTTTGGTTTCCCAGGGCATATAAAAGTTATGTTTACACTCTACTGTAGTCTATGAAGTGTGCAATAACATTATGTCTGAAAAAACAACGTATATACCTTAATTAAAAAATACTTTATTGCGGGCTGTGGGGAGATCAGAACTCTTATGCACTGCTGGTGGGAATGCAAAATGATACAACCATTTTGGAAAATGATATGGCGCTTCCTCAGAAAGCTAAAAATAGACACACC
>NW_004443974.1:17508768-17524951 GCF_000243295.1 Trichechus manatus latirostris | reverse complement strand
AAAAAAAAAAAATAAATGAATAAAAAAAATTCTTTATTGCTAAAAAATGCTAACCATCATCTGTGCCTTCAGCGAGTCATAATCTTTTTGCTGGTGGAGGGTCTTGCCTCGATGTTGATGGCTGATGACTGATCAGGGTGGTGGTTGCTGAAGGTTGGCGTGGCTGTGGCAATTTCTTAAAATAAGACAGCAGTGAAGTTTGCCACATTAATTGGCTCTTCCTTTCACAAAAGATTTCTCTGTAGCATGCAGTGCTGTTTGATAGCATTTTACCCGCATTCAAACTTCTTTTAAAATTGGAGTCAGTCTTCTGTACCCTGATGCTGCTTTATCAACTAAGTTTATGTAATATTCTAACTCCTTTGTTGTCATTTCAACAATATTCACAGCATCTTCACCAAGAGTAGGTTTCATCTCAAGAAACCACTTTCTTTGCTCACCCATAAGAAGCCACTCCTCATCCGTAAAAGTTTTATCATGAGATTGTAGCAATTCAGTCACATCTTCGGGCTCCACTTCTAATTCTAGTTCTCCTTCTATTTCCACCATATCTGCAGTTACTTCCTCCATTGAAGTCTTGAACCCCTCAAAGTCATCCATGAGGGTTGGAATCAACTTCTTCCAAACTCCTGTTAATGTTGATATTTTGACCTCCTCCCATCAATCACAAATGTTCTTAATGGCCATCTAGAATGATGAATCCTTTCCAGAAGGTTCTCGATTTACTTTGCCCAGATCCATCGTAGTAATCACTATCTAAGGCAGCTAGAGCCTTACAAAATGTAAGACTTGAAAGTCAAAATTACTGCTTGATCCCTGGGCTGCAGAATGGATGGTGTGTTAGAAGCCATGAAGACGTTAGTCTCCTTGTACATCTCCATCAGAGCTCTTGGGTGATCAGATGCATTGTCCAATGAGCAGTAATATTTGAACAGAATCCTTTTTTCTGAGCAGTAGGTCTCAACAGTGGCCTTAAAATATTCAGTAAACCATGTTGTAAACAGCTGTGCTGTCATCCAGACTTTGTTGTTCTGTTTATAGAGCACAGGCAGAGTAGATTCAGCATAATTCCTAGGATTTTTGGAATGGTAAATGAGCACTGGCTTCAACTTAAAGTTACCAGCTGCATTAGCCTCTAACAAGAGAGGCAGTCTGTCCTTTGAAGATTTGAAGCCAGGCATTGACTTCTCTTCAGCTGTAAAACTTCTAGACGGCATCTTCTTCCAATATAAGGCTGTTTCATCTACCTTGAAAATCTGTTTAGTGTAGCTATCTTCATCATTTATCTTAGCTAGATCTTCTGGATAACTTGCTGCAGCTTCTACATCAGCACTTACTGCTTCATCTTGCACTTTTATGTTACGGAAATGGCTTCTTTCCTTAAACCTCACGAACCAACCTCTGCTAGCTTCCAACTTTTCTTCTGTAGCTTTCTCACCTCTCTCAGCCTACATACAATTGAAGACAGTTAGAACCTTGCTGTGGATTAGGCTTTGGCTTAAGGGAATGTTGTGGCTGGTTTGATCTTCCATCCAGACCACTAAAACTTTCTCCATATCAGAAATAAAGCTGTTTCACTTTCTTATCATTTGTGTGTTCACTGAAGTAGCACTTTCACTTTCCTTCAAGAATTTTTCCTTTGCATTCACAATTTGGCTGTTTGGCGCAAGAGGCCTAGCTTTTGGCCTATCTTGGCTTTGGACATTCCTTCCTCACTAAGCTTAATCATTTCTAGCTTTTGATTTAAAGTGAGAGATGTGCGACTCTTCCTTTCCCTTGAACACTTAGAGGCCGTTGTAGGGTTATTAATTGGCCTAATTTCAATATTGTCATGTCTCGGGGAATAGGGAGGCCAGAGGAGGGAGAAAGATGGGAGAAGGGCTAGGGGAACGGCTGGTCTGTGGAACAATCAAAACACACACAACATTTATCGATTAAGTTCGCCATCTTCTATGGCACCCCAAAACCATTATAACAGTAACATCAAAGATCACTGATCACAGATCACCATAACAGATACAATAATAATGAAAAAGCTTGAAATATTGCGAGAATTACCAAATGTGACACAGAGACAAAAAGTGAGGACATGCTGTATGAAATATGGTGCCGACAGACTTGCTCAATGCAAGGTTGCCAAAAACCTTCAATTTGTAGAATAACGCAATAAAGTGAAGCACAATAAAACGAGGTATGCCTGTATATACTTCCGTGTTTATTGACGCCACCTGTATATAGCCTTCTGTGTTTATGCATATCTTTGTATATGTTCTTCTGTGTATATGCACTTGTGTTCATATACACGTGTGTATAAACACTTTTGTGTATATGTTATTGTTAGGTGCCATCAAGTCAGTTCCAACTCATGGTGACCCTATGTACAACAGAATGAAACGCTGCCCAGTCCTGTGCCATCCTCACAGTCGTTGTTATGCTTGAGCCCAATGTTGCAGCCACTGTGTCAGTCCATCTCATTGAGGGGCTTCCTCTTTTTCACTGATCCTCTACCAAGCATGATACCCTTCTCCAGGGACTGATCCCTCCTGATAACATGTCCAAAGTATGTGAGACGAAGTCTTGCCATCCTCCCTTCTAAGCAGCATCCTGACTGTACTTCTTCTAAGAGAGATTTGTTCATGGCAGTCCATGGTATACTTAATCTTCTTTTCCAAAACCATAATTTGTGTATATACACTTGCATTTATGCACTTGTGTGTATATGCATTTCTGTGTACATGCATCTCTGTGGCACACACCTCTTGTGTACATGGTCTTCAGTGTACATGCACTTGTGTGCACAAACACTTCTGTGTATATTGTTCTGTGTACACACTTCTGTGTATACACCCTTCTCTGTGTACATACTCACTTGTATATATACTCTGTGTACACATGTTGGTATACACACACATCTATGTTTATTCACTCCACCTGTATATATACCTCTGTGTTTATTTGCTCTACCTGTATATACGTCTGTGTAATACATGCCTATGTGTGTATGCACACCTACGTGTATACACTTCTGCTCGGGTATGGGTAATGAGGAGGTGGGTGCGGGTAGAAGGCAGCCCAGGTGTGAGTAATGAGGAGGGGGTGGGGTATGGAGAAAGCACAGTTGTAAAGAGTAAGCAGGTGAGAGGGGCCAGGAAAATGCCCGGGTGTGAGCAATGAGATGGTGGGCGGGATCAGGAAGCAGCTCAGGTATGGAAAGTGAGGAGGTGGGCAAAGCCAGGGCAAAGCCAAGGTGTGGGTAATGAAGAGGTAGTGGGAGTAGAAGATAGCTCAGGTGCAGGTGATGAAGAGGAGGGTGGGGTCAGGAGGCAGCCCAGGAATGGGAAGTGATTTGTCGGGTGGAGGGCAGAAGAGGCAAGAAGGGCCATAAGGAGGCACAGCTGTGGAATGTAAGGATGTAGAGGTGTCAGTAGAAGGCATAGCTTTCACAAGGGAGGAGACTGAAGAGGCAGATAGCAGCCCAGGTGTGGGTAAGGAGAAGGTGGAGGAATCAGGAGGCAACCCAGGTGTGGGTAGTGAGGTTTGAGGGATCAGAAAGAAGCCATGTTATGAGAAGTGAGAAGGTGGTAGGGGGCAGGAGATTGCCCAGGTGTGTGTGTTTTGAGGCTGTAGGAAGGGTCATTAGGGTGCCGAGTTGTGGATAGTGAGGAGGTGGGAGGGGCAGGAGGCAGACCTGTATGGGAAATGAGGAGGTAGGAGGGACCTTCTTTTTAAGGGCAGCCGGCTGACCAATGCCTCTGTGCTCTTCGGTCCCATGGTCCTCCTTATTTCCTCCATATGTTCAACAATGTCTTTGAGTCTCCCTTTGCCAGATGAATACTCCCCAGTGTGGTTATTATGGCCACAAACTACAACCGTTGCCTAATCATGTACCCGGTCCCAGTCAACAATACGCCCCATCTATCTGTCTTTTCTCTTTTCTGCAGGCTCTTCCAGACAATCATCCACCAGGCCAAGAAGAAGAGATGGCAGGCTGAGGCCCTGTATCGACTGCAGGCCAGAAGGTGACCAAGGGCTGGGAACCAGCAGACACCCTGGGGGGAACAGACTGGAGTAGACTTGAGTCATTCCCTCCCCCCCAGATAAAAGCAACAGCTATGGGTCCTATAGCATTCCCAGTCATTCTAAGCATTTGGGGCCGTTACTAGTACTGAAATACTACCAGGTTCCATCTCAGACCCCTGGGGCTGAGCAGGCTGAGGCAGGCACTGGATGCCTCCTGGCCTGGCTGCTCCTTTTCTACCTCCTTTGTCCCTGTACCTACTTCTGTCTTTGCAGAGCTCCATACAGGAGACTGGTGAAGAGCTGGTCAACAAGGTCGTTCGTTATTTTCCATCTTTTTGTTTGTTTTTAGTAACCACTTCACACCCACTAGGATGGAATCTCATTGTGGATTTGATTTGCATTTCCCTGCTGACTAATGGGAGCCCTGGTGGCGCAGTGGTTAAGAGCTTGGCTGCTAACCAAAAGGTTGGCGGTTCAAATCCACCGGCTGCTCCTTGGAAACCCTATGGGGGCAGTTCTACTCTGTCCTATAGGCTCACTATGAGTCAGAATTGACTGTAAAAGGTTTTTTGAATGACTAATGATGTTGAGCATTTTTTCATGTGTTTGTTGGCCGTTTGTGTATCTTCTTTGGGAAATACACGAGTTTTGTCCATTTTTAATTGGTGTTTTTGTTTTAAACATTCTTTACATATTCTGCAAGATTATGTCTTGCAAATATTTGATCCCATTCTGTGGGTTTTCCTTTCATTCTATACATAGTGTCCTTTGATACACAGAAGTTTTTAATTTTGATGAAATCGAATTTTTCTATATTTTGTTGCTTATGTTTTTTTGATTCACATCTAAGAATCCACTGACAAATACAAGGTCATGAAGATTTACACTATATTTTCTTCTAATAGCTTTTTACTTTAATTCTTACATTTAGCTTGTTGATCCATTTTGGGTTAACTTTTGTATATCTTGTGAGGTAGGGGTTCCAGCTTCATTCTTTTGTACATGAATATCCAGTTTTCTCAGCACCATTTGTTGAAGAAGAAACTATTTTTTCCCCATTGAATGTTCTTGGTACCCTCTTGAAAATGAAGTGGCCGTATACGTATGGGTTTTTCTCTGGACACACAATTGTATTCCATTTGTCTGTTTCTATCCTTACGCCAGTACATTGTTTTGATCACTGTAGTACTGTAGTAAGTTTTGAAAGCTGGAAGTACGACTCCTTCGACTTAGTCAAAACAATGTTGAAAACAAACCATCTGTAACCCCTCGAAAGGCCGTATGAATTTGCTGTCATCCGCGTATCCATTTCCCTAGGTGGGGAGGGCGCGCAGGCTGGGCTGGCGGTGCGCGTGTGGGCTGGAGGCTTCATCTAGGTTGATGTCCCGCCCACCGGCTCCGGAAAACGTGGTGTTCTGTACCTCCCAAACCAAACTGAGTCCAGGGCGCCGCTAGAGGCGTCACGCGGCTGCCTAGGATAACCGAGTCCCTGGATTCAGGGCCAAGGTGGGACCCTCTGTCCGTCCTAACGTCGGTCCGGTCGCTAGAGGTGAGCGTTCAACCCGCTGGAACAGTCGCCATTTTCCACCCCAGCCAGTCCTCACCCCAAACCCGGGGCCAGCAGGGCGGGCGGAAGTCGAGGTGGGCGTCTCGTCCCCGGGCTACCGGGACCGGTTAGCGGGGCTGAAGGATGAGGCAGGGGCTTGCAGGATCCTGCGCCCCGTGGCCCAGGTGGGGAAACTGAAGCCCGCAGAGGGAGGGAGGCGGAGTGGGCTTTCCCCAGAGGCTCCGGAGTGAGCAGGGGACATACCCTAGGACCCAGGCAATGGGATTTTTCTCTGGCCCCAGGCTGACCGCCCCGGAGCTGGCAAGGGTCCCGTGCTCATAGTGGCCCGGGCTCGTGCCTAGCGCTTTACAGCGGTTTCCGCGCGTCATCCTCAAGGGACCAGAGCGGTGCGTGTGGTTACTCCCCATAACAAGAAGTCTTAACTAAGGAGGACACAGGCTGGGGGGAGTGACTTACCCAAGGATCAAAGATGTGGTGAAACCTATATTCACTATAAATTAGTAAATAAACACAGGTAAACCCTTGGGTACCTTGCTGGCTAGTTAATCCGCCCCTGCCCAAGGTCATGAAACTAGAGAGAGCTGAAGTCGGTTCTCGCCTGGGCTGGGTGTGTTCCGTCTCTACTGGCTTAGGGGCCTTGGTCACGTGTGCCGTTGCTTTCCGGGAATCCTACTCCTCGAGTCTTGCTCTGGAGCTGCTGCTTGCCGGCTCTGCGGGGGCGGGCCCGCGGGCGGGGCTTGGAGGCGAGACTTGGGAGCCAGGGTACCTCTGCATGGGCGGTCCAGGGGAGGGCAGGTCAGGGCAGGGTGGCAGACGTAGGGCTTCCCAGGTTTAGAACACTGGCCTTGGATAAGGAGCATTCCTTTGTAGGCGTTCCAGGGACCCGAGAAGACACGGGCTCAGAGCAGACAGCCCTGGGAAGGGAGGGGCTGACCCCCTGAGGCTTGGCCCTGTCTCTCCAGGTGCCCAGGTTCTGATCACTGCACCCAGTGATGCGCTGCAGAAGATTGTGCCTGGGCCTGGGGTTCTGCCTGCTAGCAGGTGTGGGCCTCTGTGTCCTGTGGTGAGTATGCCTCACGGAACCCTTCCCCCTCCACCCCAACCCGAGGACTCTTCCCTCTCTTGGCATCTCAACCCCAAACCTTGATCCCTTCACGGGCTTCTCAGGTCCTGCCCACCTCTCCTGGCTCACCTGACCCCCAACCCCAGCCTAAACTAGTTTCCGTTTTAGAATTTTACCCTATACTGGCCTCCTGGCTTTTGCAATTGCCCTTCCCCTGCCATGACCATCCTTCACCTGTCTTGAGGAAGACAGGTGGAAAATTCATCCCTGCATTTCCTCTGTGAAGCTCCTAGGCCAGCCCCTCCTGGGGCTCCCACAGCCCCTGTGCGACGTGCCTGTGTCCACACCTGACCCCTGGTGCTGTGTGCTGGGCCTGGCATCAAGCCATGCCCCATGAATGTGTGAACGAATGACTGAATGCCAGGCCCTGTGATTCTCCATTTAGAAGCCAGGAGTGAGGGCGGATACACCACTAACTTGCACTAAGTGGGTTTTCAGCCTCTTAGCAGGGAGTTGAGTCAACAGATGTTTTTCTTTTCCCAGGGTGTATATTGAGAACTGGCTGCCGGCCTCTTATGTCCCCTATTACCTCCCCTGCCCCAAGATCTTGTAAGTATGGTGCTGGGGGGTTTGGGGGCCCTGTGGGCTGCCTGGAGCAGGACAGGAGAGTTTTTACGGCTACTTTGTCTGTGGGTTCTTCTGTCCTAAGCTCATGGTTCTGATGAGTGTTTAGGTAATTTTTGGGCTCGCACAAATGCCGAGTGAAACTCTGCTGTTTCAGTCTTCAGGCGTCCTTGCAGCCCCCCTGCACAGTTTGACCTTGGATGTGCTGCATAACTCTGAGCCTAACTTTCTACATCTGTAGAATGGGATAGTGGGGGTGATCCATCTTGCTCCCCACAAGGGCAATAGCACATCACACACTCACACATGCATCACCCCAGCTGTGCCCAACAAAATTGTGGCTGGACTGCACCTCGGCTAGGGCTGGGGAATACTAGGTATTATCATGAAAAACAAAAACCAATCTACCTTGCCGATTCAAGATATGAGAAATGCTATCTCTTTGATTTAAACCCCATTGATTTGATTCCTAACAAGGCATTCAATTCAAGAGTATATATATATATATAAAGATTTGAAAGTTCATGGAGGCTTAACCTATCCTATCATATATGACATTAAAAATTAGTAAACAAATTGCAGACAACTGTGTCACCAGGTGGCCTGATCCTTAGGAGCACCTGCTTTAGGACAGTCGACCTCAGACCTCATTTTGGAGCTGGGTCTGACACACTCATTGGGTGGCCATGGGCAGGCCTTTTCCTCCTCTGGACCTCAGTTCTACCACCTGCAGAATGACTCTGTGGAAGGTTTAGCATCCCTATTTCAAGAAGGAGGGAACTCAAGTTTGGGGAGTGAAATGTACAGCCCCAGGTCCCTCAGCCAGTTGGTGGCAGAGCCATAGGCAATCCCAGGTGTCTACCTTGCAGCCCTGCCCCTCCTTCCTCCGGAACCCCCTTCTTCTGGGCTCAGGTTGGCATTTGTTGAGGCAAGCAGAGGCTGACCGCAGGCTGCTTTCCAAGAAGGGGCGAGGGTGCCTGAGCACGTGCTCCTTGCTGGGCTAAATGCCCACATTACTTCGTTTAATTGTAACAGCAACTCTAAGGGTTAAGAATGGCTGCCCCAGATGAGGAAAGGTAGGTGTATCACTCAGGGTTCCTTCCACCAGAGAAACAGACCATAGTAGTGTATGTATACCTGTATGTGTTTATTCATTTAGGTTTATAGAAAGAAATTGTGAGGGCTGGCTAGGAGACTCTGAGATCCATAGGGCAGGCCACATCAGGAAGAGCAAGTTGGGAACTCTTGGGCAGAGGCTGATGCTGCAGTCTTTTTCTTTTCTTTTAATGCTGCAATCTTGAGGCATAATTTCTCCAGGAAAACAGAAGTTTTGTACTTAAGGCCTTTCAATTGATTGGATCAGGCCCACCCAGATTATTCAGGGCAATCTCCTTTACCTAAAGTCGGCTGATTATAGGTGTTACTCACATTTATAAAATACCAATCTTGATGAGTGTGGGTGGAGTAACTGAGTACTATCACCTAGCCAAGAGGATACGTCCTGTTGGGTTCAGGTGAAATAATTCACCCAAGGTGTCCAGGATAGAAAGCAGCAGAGGTGAGCCTGCGGGTCTTTGCAGCTCCTCAAACCTTCTAGGAGATGCTGACCTCTTACAGAACAACATGGTTGAAAAAGCATCTGCTGTGGACCCATGTGGCACTGGGTTCGAATCTTTGTCCTGCCACTTTGTCAGTGATCCTGACCCCCGTCCTCTGTAGGGTGGGCAGAACTGTGGTGAATTTCAAAGAGTTGGCATGGACCCTGAGGGGTACCTGCCCATCTAAACCCATTGCTGTCGAGTCAGTTCCAACTCATAGTGACCCTATAGGACAGAGTAGAACGACCCCATAGGGTTTCCAAGGAGCGCCTGGTGGATTTGAACTGCTGACCTTTTGGTTAGCAGCTGTAGCTCTTAACCACTATGCCACCAGGGTTTTCCCTACCCATCTACCAAAAACCCATTGTTGTCGAGTCAATTCTGACTCATAGCGGCCCTACAGGACAGAGTATAACTGCCCCATAGAGTTTCCAAGGAGCGCCAGGTAGATTCAAACTGCCGACCTTTTGGTTAGCGGCTGTAGCACTTAACCACTATGCCACCTTTCCTCTGCCCATCTAGGGGCTGATTAATCTCAGCTTCATCATTATTCACAAGCTGAGTTCTCTGCCGCCAGTCCAGACACTAACAGCACTTTCTCGCCTCTGCCACCAGCAACATGAAGCTGCAGTACAAGGGGGAGAAGCCATTCCAGCCTGTGGCACAGTAAGGAGACTGTCATTTCTCCCATTGGTGGCCCCTGGGGTAGGGCCACCTCCCCTCACCACTGGCCCTTCTTGGTTGCAGGTTGCACTACCCTCAGCCCAAGCTGCTGGAGCAGAGGTAGGTGTTGGTTAGGGTTTGAGCACAGAATGGAGAGTCCTGGGGGAGGAGGTGGGTAGAGGGGTCAACAGAAGCCCCGATTTACAAGCCAGGGTGGTGGAGGTGGAGTTTCAGAGTGACTTGGGGCCCAGGTAGCCTGGGACTGTGGAGGGACACAGGCTGGGCATTGGCTCCGGGTGGGTCCCTGTCGTAGTCCTAGCTGTGTGACCTTCGGCAGGTTACCGAATTGCTCTGAGTTTTTTCTGTGTAAGAGGAATAATAATAGTACATACCTCATAGGAGAAGGAGTCCTGTGGTGCAGTGGTTAAGTGTTTGGCTGCTGACTGAAAGGTCAGCGGTTTGAACCCACTAGCAGCTCTGTGGGAGAAAAGACCTGGCAATTTGCTCCTGTAAAGATTACAGCCTAGGAAACCCTATGGGGCAGTTCTCTGTCCTATAGGGTTGCTATGAATTGGAATCGACTTGACAGCACCCAACAACGGCCTCATAGAGGGTTGGGAGACCAAATGAGATGATGTTTGTAAAATCTGCAGCATTGTGCTTGCCCCATTGTCAGTACTCAGGAGGCTATTAATGATAGCGTTGTTAGCATCCTCGTTGATGACTCCTGTTTATTAAGCACTGAGCAGACCCATGAATGCCAGACTTAGACACTTAACATGCATTAACTCCTGGTCCTCCTAACCATGTTAAAAAACAAACCTGTTGCCGTCGAGTCGATTCCAACTCATAGCGATCCTAGAGGGCAGAGTAGACCTGCCCCATAGGGTTTCCAACGCTATAATCTTTACGGAAGCAGGCTGCCACATCTTTCTCTTGTGGACCGAGTGATGGGTTCAAACCATCGACCTTTCGGTTAGCAGCTGAGCGCTTAACCACTGCACCACCAGGCTCCATATTCCCGCTTTCCACATGAGGAAACGGAGGCGCAAAGACAGGGACAAAGCTGCCCTGGGTCAGTCACACACTGCGTAGGAGGCAGAGCCAGGCTGAGACTCAGGCTTTCCCAGAGGACAGGTCTCAGTCCCCCCGTGGCCTTCCCCTGCTGCCAGGCCGACACAGCTGCTGACACTCACGCCCTGGTTAGCACCGATCGTCTCGGAGGGAACCTTCGACCCCATGCTTCTGCAGAACATCTACCAGCCGCTGAACCTGACCATTGGGCTCACAGTGTTTGCCGTGGGGAGGTGAGTCCCAGGCTGGGGTGGGGGCTTCTCCCTGAGCCACAGGAGCTTACAGTCTAGGGGAGACACGGGACCTGGAGCTGAGACCTGGCCTGGCACCATGGAAGGCCCTGGGCCAGGTGCTGAGCAAATGGGAAGGTAGATAATAGAGTGTGATGGTATGGAAGGGAGACTTCCCTGATGAGGAGGCTTGGCCCTGGCCTAGAAAGAGGGGGGAGGCAGCCTAGGGGACGGAACAGCAGGAACTGCTTCTTCTGAATAGTTCAGGTAAGTTTCAAGGAATAGAAATCCCCCTGACCACTTTACATAAATGGGGTTCATAGGCCATAGGCAGGCCTCAAGACCCTCTCCCACCCCTCTAATGTTCCTGCCCCACTCTCTGGATCTCTGCTGTCCCCTTCCTGGCCCTACACGGCCTTCCCTTTAGGAGCCTCTATCTGGCAACTTCCCTCTGGGTCCCTTCCTGGGACTCCTGAGAAAGAGGGAATGTGATGGGGCCACAAGGCCTAGGGCACTGGCGAGCTGATGGATGGCCCACCTGGGGTCAGGCAGCCCCTTATCCAACCACCTGTAGCCTGGGCTGGGGCCATGGCATCCACTGCCCACCCCACACCCCGCCCCCCACAACTCACCTTCCCTTGGTGCTTCCACTTGCTTGTTTCTGGGTGACTTCATCTCTGAACCTCACTGTTCCTGCCTATAAAAAAGAGATGAGAACACCTATCTTATAAGGATTAAAAGAGGTAAGAATCCCGTAGAACATTTAGAAAGTGCTCAGTGAAAGTTAGCTTGGTTTATAAATATAAGAATCGTTACTGTTAAGTATCATCCTTACAATAGTCTTAAGAGGTCGGGCCTATTTGAATTTGACAGACTAGGACCCTGGGGGTCAGACCTTAGTAACTCTTGAAGTGGGGAGCTGGACCCCATCCTGGCTGACTGCAGAGCTCATGCCCTAGGCGGCAGTGGTGGATTTGGACCAGGGTCTCATCACCAGGTACACTGGCTTCATCCAGCACTTCCTGGAGTCGGCTGAGATGTTCTTCATGCACGGTTACCACGTGTACTACTACATCTTCACTGACGACCCAGCGGCCATGCCCCACGTCCCACTGGGCCCCGGCCGGCTCCTCAGTGTCATCCCCATCCAGGGTTACTCCCGCTGGGAGGAGATCTCCATGCGCCGGATGGAGACAATCAGCCAGCACATTGCTAACAGGGCGCACCGCGAGGTGGACTACCTCTTCTGCCTTGATGTGGACGTGGTGTTCCGGAACCCGTGGGGACCTGAGACCTTGGGGGACCTGGTGGCCGTCATTCACCCAGGCTACTATGCTGTATCCCGCCAGCAGTTCCCCTATGAGCGCAGGCAGGTTTCTGCTGCCTTTGTGGAGGACAATGAGGGAGACTTTTATTATGGCAGGGCGGTCTTTGGGGGCCGGGTGACCAGAGTGTATGAGTTCACCAGGGGCTGCCACATGGGCATCCTGGCTGACAAGGCCAATGGTATCATGGCAGCCTGGCAGGAGGAGAGTCACCTGAACCGCCGCTTCATCTCTCACAAGCCCTCCAAGGTGCTGTCCCCTGAGTACCTCTGGGATGACAGGAAGCCCCAGCCACCCATCCTGAAGTTGATCCGCCTTTCAACACTGGACAAGGGTACCAAATGACTGAGGGGCTGATGGCGGAGCGGGGGCTGCCACATGCTGTGACCCAAAGCCCTGCGCAGCCAGGTCGCCCCAGTGGAGTAGTTGAGTCCTCGCAGTGGAGCACCTGGGTCCCCCCAGGGAGCCACCTTATACTGGTACCTCACTTCTTTGAGTCTTTGGTGGGCACCAGCTCTGCCCTGCTTACTACCTCGCAGTCTGTCAGGAGAATCCAACCAGAAAAAGGACGTGGAAGGGCCTTTGTACACTGTGAAGGGCAATGCACACATGAGAACACAGAGATCACACTAATGTGCACAAGAATGGTTGGACAGGAGGACGAGAGCTAAGGGATGCAAGAAGACAGGGCCTGACAGGCCTCCCACAGCAGAAGTGCCTTCAGGGTGAGGCAGCAGAGCCTCAGCCCCACTCAAGTGCCTGAGATCCTACTTGACTCCCCTCTGGTTGCATATTGCCCTTAAAGTTGCACTGATAACACCCTAGTATGAAAGATTTCCCAGACCCCTTTTCTCTGGTTGGAGGGGGTCCAGAGTACTGTGATGCCCCCAAGCACATGTAGCCAAGTCCTCACTCAGGACCCAGGAACCAGCCTTTGAAATGTGCAAGGTGTAGGCTTTCTGAGTTCAAGTCCAGCCCATATCCTATGGCCAGCCATACACCCTTGTACCAGCTGCCTCCTTTGCAAGAGGGCTTGGGGCAGTTTTAATAAAGGTGGCATGTGATGGACCCTCACCAGGGTTGTGTCCACCTGCATACCTGAGTGCCAGGCGCCGGAGACCCAGGCAGCTTGGATTTCAGACATACTTGCAGTGGGGGTGAGGGGTACAGTTATTCCAGAAAACCTGGGGTAAAACCAGGATGGTACGACTTGGTTCTGATCCTCCTGGGAGTCTGGGTGAAGTGGAAACCTGCTGATGACTGACTTGCACTCCCAACTGAGTAAAAAGCAGAACCCTCACCTGAGAGACGGGGCTTTTACCTATTGGTCCCTGACTGTATCATTGATGTGTATCCTGGTTAACTTCAGCCCTATGAGGCTCTGGCTGGCATGAGGCTCCCAGGTGGTGGTGTGTGCCCAGGATTAGAGGGTGTGTAAGGGTGGCCTCACCAGCCTGGACCAGAGGGACTTCAGAGACCTATGGTGGTTCTGTCTGCCTGGGAGGGCAGAGATGGAGGTGGGGGCTGGGGTCAGGGCTGGGTTGCCTGGTGCCAGCTTCCCTGGGGGCAGCAGCATTTCCACTGAAGGGGGAGGCAGAGGGTAGGGAGCAGGTGCCCACCCACCTGGCTGCCCCTAGCAAAGCTGGGGACCAGCCTCCAGTCCACTGTTATCTGTGGCCTGTGGATTGGCTGGTGAGTAGGGACAGATGCCAAGAGTGTGGGCAGATGGAGTGACTGTGTGAGGAGACAGCTTGGGTTAAGAATGGACTCAGGGAGAGGCCCCAGGTGCTACCTGAGCAGAAGGGCAAGGGGCAGACTGATGACCCATGTGCCCCCAATGGGGAACACCTTCCCAGGGCTCTCTGCCCTACCCTTGGGGGGGGGGGTGCTGTGTAGCACTGCTGTGGAGGACGAGCAGGTCCTGCCTTCAAGGAGCTGGGAGAAACCCTGAGATGTAGAGACCAGGGAAGGCTTCAACAGAGGTGCCCCTGAGGCCTGGGCAGCATTGGCTTGGCAGAGAAGGGAGATCCCACCTCACTCCCAGCCCAGCTCTGGGCCCTGGCCCAGCAAATTCTGTGGTCCAGCGTCTCCCAGACCCCACCGATGGTCCCTTCTCAGCCTTGTCCCAAGCCCCTAGGGACTATGGCTGACCGTAACCTATTCCCAGGGTGTGAATTGAAACACCTGTTAAGTGACAGAACCCAATTCCTGGAGCCAAATTAGCCCAAGCCAGTTTCCAGGAAGGAGCTGAGGGACTGAGGCCAGAGCAGGTTCGTGGGTGGAAAGAAGTCAAGGGCCTGGGAGTGGGGTGATGGGCCTGACCAAGCAGAGAGAGGCAGTGGTGGGAGTAGCCAGTGGCAGAGTCCCACAGGATCAGGTTCCAGGTTTTCCTAACTATAGGCACCAATCTTGCCAGGACAGGTCAAGGTTTTGTGGGCTCAGAAGTTTTTGAAATTTGGGAGGTACTTCTTCATGAAATACAATACAAAAATTGTAAATACAAAATGCCTGGTGCCCTCCCCACCTTAAAATTAAGGCACCTTAAGCTTCATGTCCTCGTGGTCAACTGCCTTTCTTCCCATACATTACAGTCCAACGTCATCTCAGCTTATAGGGCCTAGCCCAACACACTCAGGCTGCCCACTGGTCTAGCATGAACATCCCACCACCTGGCCAATTCCCAGTAACCCCCTTCTGACATTACCTCCTCCAGGAAGCCTGCCTTGATTCGCATGCCCGCCTCCAGAGTGAGTGCTCTTCCTCTATGTTCCCCTAGTACTTCCTTTACAATGTACCTATGTCCATCTCTCCATCCCTCCCCAGGCTGTAAGCTCCAAGAGGGCACGGATGGTGCCTGACGAGGCTTCGTTGGACTTGCCTTCAAGGCTGGGGCTCTTGTGCAAAGTACAGCCTTTGGGGTCAGATTGACCTGGGTTCAAACCCACAGCTGGGCTACATATGCCTATGACAGACAAGCTTGTATTGTGACTTCTCGGAGCCTCAGTTTCCTCAACTGCAAATGGAACCAGCTGCTCAGACCTCATGAGGGTGCGTTGGGATTAAAGCTGGGAAGAAGACAGCACCTAAAGTGCTTGGACCTCAGCAGTCCGCCCGATCTGGAGAGCCCTCAACACAGGAGGAGGCCTCTGGTGATCAGCTCAGATGTTAGTGATGGTTAAGAGCAACGACCCTCGTTGGAAGCTGGGCTTGGTTCCTTAGAACTGTGTGACCTTGAATACTGGTGCCAGTGGCTCATCTATAAAATGCGGTGAAATCACTGAGTGCCTAGAGGGGGCTCCCTAACAACGGTAACTAATCCCATACTCGCTCGGCCCGGTCCAGCCTGCCTGCCTCTCCTTCCTGGGCTCGCTCCCGCCCCCTCATACACCAGCCGGGGCTTTTGACAGGGGTAGGCTCCTGAGTCCAGTCTGGAAGGACAGGAGGAAGGTGGTGAAGGATGGGGAGTAGGGCCACCTGACCTACTCCCCTGCTTGGACTCCCTGGCCACTGCCTGCTCCAGGTCCCCCTGACCCTGTCTGTCCCCTCGCCGGTCCCTGCAGGTGGCATCAAAAGACCAGGACGGAGGGAGGGATATTTGGTGGGTTCCGTGTCTCCAGGCTCTCCATGTCCCAGGCTAGCGCCTGATGGCCCCTCTTGGCTGAGAGGTGGGTAGCCCCGGGGTCGGACGTGGAGGGGTGGGGAGCACACAGAGCAGGCCGCGGTGGACACGTGGGACCCGCCGAGTGGAGCAGCTGGTGCGTGGCGCGCGCGCGGCGAGGCGGCGCTCACGTGTACGAGCTGTCCGCGGGGGCGCGCATACCTCATGTGCGCGCCTGGACGTGGACACGCGGCCTGGTTGCCCCGCGTGGTGTCCACCCGGGTCTGCAAGCTTTAGAGAGGCCGCGCGCCAGTGGGTGCCCCCAGACCGCCCGCGGGGCCCGCCCTTTACACCTGCGAGACGGGCTGGGGCGGGGCCGGGGCGGGGCCGCGGCTTTCCCCGCCCACCCCGGCCCGAGCCC
>NW_004443974.1:17456583-17508664 GCF_000243295.1 Trichechus manatus latirostris | reverse complement strand
GAGGCCGAGCAATGAGCCCAACAGCCGCGCGCCCCCCTGCGCCGCGCGCGGGCCGAGGCGAGCGGCCACTGAGAGCCCCGGGCTCCGCCCTGGGGCCGGCGATGAGCGGCGGAGGCTGAGGATGATGGTAGATTGCCAGGTGAGTGCCCCTCCCGGTCCGGGCCTCCCTTCCCGCTGCTCGGGGTGGGGGGAGGACCACAAACCCCACGCCCACATCCCAGCCAGTGTTTGGGGGCCTGGCCCGGTGCTCGTTGAGCGCGGCGCCCTTATGCAGTTCCACGTCCAATCCCTTATTGTACAATTGGGACACTGAAGCCCAGAGAGAAGCAGGGACTGACCCAGGGCACACGAGGTTGGCAGAGATAAGGATAATGTAGAGTTCCAGTCTCCTAGGCCAGGACTCAGCTGTTTCCCAAGGGGTTTGACTTCGGAATAACAGCCCCTGAGATCTGGAGGACCTCTGCTCACCCCTCGCCACGTGGGACTGTTTCCTCTCGGCATCCCCACACGTGCACAGGCACGCCCGTGCACACACGCACAGACGCTGACTTCACAGGTGGAGACCATGGGGGTGGAACCCACCCTAGGGAGGTGACAAGGGGGAAGAAGAAAGAGGTTGGAGGCAGCTCTGCCATGGGGCAGTGGCAGTTGCAACATGCCCACAGATTTATAGCATAGGGACGGGGAGAGGTACCAGGCTGATAGGTAATGGGATCCCCAAGGTTCCCAAGGGGTCTGACTGGGCAAGGGGCCATCCCCAGGGCAACCTTGAGAGGACAGGGCCTGGGGTTCTGCAGTCCACTGCTCTGGGTTCCTGGAACTAGAATGAGTACCCTTAGTATGGAGGGGTTACAGGAGAGAATGCCTCAGTATCTCCCCCTATAAATTGGAGTGCTTGGAGTGAGTGATCACAAGAGTTCCACAGGCTCGTAGAGGTGTCCACTGGTCTTGGTTCTCCATTGGTGACCTACTGTGTTCCACCACCCTTGGAAAACCATTTCTACTCTCTGCGTGTCATCCAAGCAGAGAGAGGCTTAGGGTTCTGGGGACTGAGGACTTGAGGTAGGGCAGAGCATGGCAGAATGCTGAACCATGAGTCTGGCATCTAGATTCAAGACAAGTACTTGCTGGAGCCTTGGAGTCCTCCTTTGGAAGTGGGGCTGAAATCGCCCTGGTGTGGCAAGGATACCGCATGGCTGGACTGGACACCCCAGGGCAAATGGAGGCAAAGAGTGGAGAAAAGGAGTCTTTTGAGATCCCTTGCACCACTTGTGGAAACTTTTGGTCCCTCTCCTTTGCCTCCTGAGGCCGGGGAGAGCTGCTGCCTTGACAACATAGGAACAAAGGTGCGTGTTGTGTTTTGTGGTTTTTCTGTCTGGGGCTGCAGTGCTAGTGCTGGCCACCAGGGGGCAGGCAGCCTCTTCTGCTAATGTGGCCCGCTGGGTTTTGCTGGAGCAACTAGACCGAAGAGAGAGTCACTCAGAGGTCATTCTGGCCGCCGCCTTTCCTCAGACGTGCACTTCCTATTACTAGCATCCATCTCCACCACCTGAGCTGGAAAGAGGTGGGAAGGGCATCTGAGAGCCTCTCATTTATTCATTCAGTAACTATGTCCCAGGCACTCACCCTGTGCCAGGTACTGTATGCTCTGGGTGCGGTGCTGAAAATGACTGATGTGTTCCCTGCACTGTAAGAGCTCAAAGACTGGAGGGGTAATGGACAAAGGCATGAAAGCAAATACATGTGGAAGAAAATAGCAAGTGCTTATTGTGAAAATAAAGCAGGGTGCTGAGAGGGAGGGTTGGGGGAGGGAGCCCAAGAAGCCTCACTGAGATGACATTTATGTGTGTGGCCAGAATGACAAGAGAGACCAGCCCTGCAGAAGTCTGAGAACGGTGTACCAGGGAGAAGGCACAGCTGGTACAGAGACTCAGAGACAGAGTGAATTTGTCCAGAAAGGAGGCTAGAAAAGTGGCCAGTGTGGCTGGAGCGAGCTTGGGAGGAGAGGCGGGAAGGAGGGAGGAGGGTAGTGCCAGATCTTGGAGGCTGGTGGACTGTATTAGTTATCCACTGCTGTGTGACAGCATTACCCCAGAACTTAGTGGCTCACAACAACAAGCATTTATTAGCTCACAGTTCCTGTGGACCAGGAATCTGGGCACAGCTTAGCTGAGTGCCTCTGCCTCTCTTAAGGCTGGGGCTGCAGTCCCAACTGAGGACCCACTTCCAAACTCACTCATGTGCGATTGGCAGGATTCAGTCTTTGTGAGCTTTTGGGCTGAGAATCTCAGTTTCTGTCTGACTGTTGGCTGGGGCTCTCCCTTGGTCTTTTGCCCCATGGGCCTCTGTCTATCCAGCAGCTCATACATCACAGCCTGCTACTCCAGAGCAAGGGATCTGAGAGAGAGAGACATACACACACATGGAAGTGACATCCCATCACTTTTGCCCTATTCTGTTCTTTACAGTTAAGTCACTAAGTCCAGTCCACACTCAAGGGAAGGGGATTACACAGGATGTGTACACCAGGAGGTGAGGATTGTTGGGAGCCATTGTGTAGGCTACAATAGTCCAAGATGAGGCACTTGGGTCTGATTCTAAATATAATGGAAAGGCATTAGGGAGTTTTATGCCAGAGGGTGATGATATCTGATTTTCATTTAATTTTAGCCCTTTCATGGTGCAGACTGGGAAACTTGGCCAAGATTACACTGCCAGGGCCCTGTCCTGTTTTGTTATTTTTTATTTTATTGTGGTACAATCCCAGCCCTGTTTTGAGTTGTGCTGCATGCTGCTTCTCACCCCTTGTAATTCATTCAGGGTCACAGAACCCATAAGAGGGAGGGGCTGGTTGCTCCAACTCTGTTTCCTCATTCTAGGGACAGCCCCTTACCCAGCTCAGTTGACCAAAGAAGCTCAAGACAGTGTGATGTTCTCCTGCTATAGGCCTACTCTTCAAGGCTCTAGCTTCAGGAAGAGGAGCCCTGATAGCACAGTGGTTAAAGCACTCAGCTGCTAACTGAAAGGTTGGCAGTTCAAACCCACCAGCCACCCTTTGGGAGAAAAGACATGGCAGTCTGCTTCCATAAAGATTACACCCTTGGAAACTATGGAGCAGTTCTCCTCTGCCCTACAGGGCCTCTATGAGTCGGAATCGACTCGACAGCAACAGTTTTTTTGTTTTTAGCTTCTGGAAATCCCAGGAAACCCTGAGAGCCTTTTCTGTCACTTCAGATGTTGGCTTAGCCCTCAGTCTAGGCCATCTGGTGGGAGGTGCCCAAAGGTAATACAGGGCAGCCTAGGGGAGGCCAACCCAGCCCAGGCTACTACTGTGATCCTACCTGGGCACCTACCCCACCTCTCCCCTAGTGGGCCGCCAAGGCTGCTTAGAAGGCCTAGAGGCTCAGGCCCAGCTCTACCCTGACAAGCTTCTCTGTGGCCCCAGGCAAATGGCTTTCCCTCTCTGAGCTTCAGTGGCTGAGAATATGGAAGCACAGTAGTTGGTTGTCTCAGCTCATAGGTTCCAGGAACACCTGGAAGCAAGCTGCTACCTTGGGGGCTCCTCACCTGCCATCACCCTCCCCATTTCGTTCCCCCCCAGTACCTCTGTCCCTTGATTTTTATGAACATCTGAATCTGGAGAAGTTACAGAAGAGGGAATTTGTTCATTCATTCAGTTGGCACACATTTCCTTTGCCCCAGGCCATGCCAGGGGAAAAAGTAAGGACAGTCCAGAAAGTTGTGAGGAGTTGGGGCACAGTTCATTTGGGGAATAGCCAAGGGACACAGAGAGAGATTCTGGAAGGAGGTGTTCCAGAGGTCTGGCTTGATATGAGGATGGAGTGTGATGATAAAGATGGGGATGGTGGGAGGGGGGGCAGCCCCTGTTGAGCTGCACTCCATCCTCACAACCCCAGGAAGTTGCCCTCATTGGGTTCCTAGGGTACTTCTGGACGTTGGGTTGGGTGCACTTGGCTGGAGTGGCAGAAGTGGGGTTTTGTCCAGTAGGAAGTATTGGGGTGATTCTCCTCCCAAAGGCCAGGTTCCCAGGTACCTATAGGGAGTAAGGGGGGGATGCTCTTGGGATCTGAGGATGTCTCGGGGAACTCAACTCTCAGCTAAGGCTTGTGGGGAATGAGTGGAGTCTGGGGGTACCTAGTCAAGAACAGCCCTGCTTCCCTTGCTTGGCACTTTCTGGCAGCCGTACCAGCAGGTGGTGCTGCTACCTCCTGTGCAGACCTCTGGGGCAGGGCATGGAGCAGTGGTGGAGAAGACAAGGGTTTCACCTTCTAGTTGCCAGGAGACAATTCTCAACTGTAAACAGACCAGTAGTACAGTCATTTCAGGGGTAATACACAATGGGTAGAAAATAAAAACAGGGTGGGGCCACGTGATAGTAACTCACGACTTTTTTTTTAAACATTTTATTGTGGTTTAGGTGAAAGTTTACAGAGCAAATTAGCTTCCCAGCCAACCATTTATTCACACCTTTTTTCGTGACATTGGTTGCAAATCCCTGAATGTGTCAGCACTCTCCTCCCTTCCTCCTGGGTTCCTCATGTCCATTTGCCCAGCTTTCCTGCCCCTACCTTCCTTCTGAACTTTGCTTTTGGGCACATGCTGCCCTTTAGGTTTCGTATAGCTGATTGTTCCAAGGTGTACATTCCTCACTGGTGTTATTGTTCATTTTGTAGGCCTGTCTGTTGTATGGCTATAATGTGATCTCCGGGAATGATTTCAGTTCCAAATTTGAAGGCTGTCTAAGGGCCATAGTCTTGAGGGTTCCATGGTGGCAACTTTGCATTGGAAGCCAAGAGGTCTCCTGTAGGAGGTGACCTGAATGAGGAAGAGGAGCATATCCTGAGTAGCGAGGTGTCAGAGGGACAGCAGGAAGGCAGAGGAGATGGCAGTAGAGAGTGGGAAGGCGGGTGGTGCCAGACCCTCAAGGTCAGAGGTGCATATTGCATTCTGCACTTGGAAACCGAGAGGGCCCTTCATGGTGATTTCAAGAGGCTCTTTCAGTTATGAAACTACTGGTTTCAATATAACTCTCCTATTACTACAGGACAGCCTGTGTGTGCAGGTCTAGGGGGTGCGTGGGAGGCAGTGTAGGGATGGGGGCTGTCTGTGCAGGACATGACATGAGGGTCCCGCCTGCAAAGGGACCTTGCCCAGAGAGGGTAGTTAGTGATGCCTGAGTCCCACCATCGCTGCACTTCGTAGGGTTCCTCTTTGTCTTCCTCAGGGCAATCTGGGGCTGGGGAGCAGGCCCCAGGTCCCTTGCCATGGAGTGGGCTCACATGAGACATCAGTGAGATGGCCCATGGAAGGAGGCTGTTCTTACTGTCGTTCCCTGGTCTCTTCTGAACCCCACAAGGCCCCTTCTCGTGGAGCTGCTGGAACCACCGCTGAGGTGGTCCTTGACAGCCAGTTCATTGATTGGTTCACACAGCAGGTATTTATCCAGGGCCTCTGAGCCCAGCCCTATGCTGAGCATCTTGGCCTGAGGGGAAGGCTGGAGGCAGGGGTGTGGGAAGGGGCAGCAGGTCTGGTAAGAGGACTGGACTGGGAGAAGGGACCTGGTTTCAATGGCAGGTCTGCCATCAGTGGCGTGGTTGGGGCAGGTCACCATGGCCACTTCAGCCACGGACCCCTTCTCTGCAGAGTCCTCCCAGGCTGCTCACAGGCCTTTGTCCCTCTGCTTGTGGAGATGTCTGGTGATGGCAACCATCCTCTATAGGTGGAGAAGCCAAGGGGAAGTGACCCCCACAGTTAGTTAATGGCAGGGCTGGTGGGGGCATGTCCTTGTGTGCAGACAAGCCTGGGAGGGGCCAGTCTCAGGTGCTGGGACTGAATTCCTTCCGACTACAGTGGACTTTCAACAGGCAGGGCAGGCTGGACTGGGCTGGGCTGGGAGGCCCTAAGGTGGTGGTTAATGGTGCGGAGTGGAGACATAAACAGAGCTAATGAGCCCCTTTCATCCTCTCCCTGCTCCAGTGAAGGCCTTGGACTCTCGTCTCTGCACTTTCTCAGGGGTTCTTGGTTTTTGAGCCTCAAAGATTCTTCTTGCTTCCCACAGCCTGAGACAGGGAATGGAGGGGACGGAGCCCTCAGGGCCAGGGTTGGGAGGCCTTGGCTCGGGGTGCATGGAACCTTGATGCCCCTTCCCAGGACAGGTCCTAGGGCGGCCAAGCCAGAGTGAGGGGTGGAGAGAAAGGGCGCGGGAAGCATTGCGGCATCCCCTAAAAAATGACAAGCCCCAGAAGACAGGAGAGTTCCCATGGCAACCAGAGCAGTTGCCTGGCAACTGCAGGGTCCCCAAAATACTTGCCTGTAGGAAGGCTCTGGAGAGGGGGCTTTCCAAAGGCCTGTGTGTGGACCTTAGCTGCTGTGTTCGCCCCCACACTCTTCCTGGCTGATCCTCTCCTCTCCGCTCCGCCAGGCCAGCAGCCTCCACCACTGGATCCTTCCTGAAGGAAACCCCAGTCTGCTCCTCCTCCCTCCCCCCTCCCATTGCCCCACCCTACATCTGGGCAGTCCCCTAGCAACAGAGACCATTTCCTGGATACCTGAGTGACAGTTGTCAGCCAATTGTCAGAGAATGCTGGGTCAGAGGGTGCAGTGGGTGGACCTGGCACAGTCAGAGTGGGAGCGTTTGGGTGGCGAGCCTTGTGCTTCATACCCCCTGCACCCTGCAGCCATGAGCTGACGCCCTAGGTCTGGGGGAGGATGACAGTGCAGGGTGTGGTCTGGCTGGGTAGAGCCCCTAGAATAGGGACTGCAGTTCTGGGTTAGCTGTGACATTGACTAGCTGTGTCACCTTGGCAAGTCCCTTCTCCTTGGCCTCCCATATAGCACTCTGCCTGTGTATTCACCATTCAGTGCATAAACATTACCTGTGAATTTTGCTACCTACTGGGGCCTTAGGGCAGGAGGGTGAGGGGGTCAGGACCAGGTCAGCCTCTGCCCTCAGACCTCCACCTGCCTGCTTTGATCTCAGCCTCAGGCCCCAGGTACTCAGGTGGAGGCAGATGGTGCCGTGGTTATGGGTGCTGGCTTTGGACATGTGGGTTTGAGTCAGCTCGGTGCTTATGACTGAGCATCCTGCAATAGGCACTAAACCCCTCTGAGCCTTACTGCTCCCCCACCCTGAGGAAAATACCCACCTCCAGGTCGTTGTGAGGATTTAAGGAAATCAGGCCCTGTGGGCTCCCTTAGAGGCTGCTTTAGTGAGGGGTGCCCCCCATCCAGGAAGCAGCAAGAGGAGGGAGCCCCTTGACCACAGGAGAAGGTGATACAGTGGAATGAGAGCAAGAGGACAGGAGGGATCCAGGTTGCCTGGTGGCCCTGGACCAGGGGAAGGGTGTGAGGCCCAGCTGCCCTCAGAAGTTTTCTCTGTTTAGGGCAGTGAGGGGTGGGACTCCTGGTGACTGCTTTCCCCACAAGGGGTTTTTGGGTGCTATTATGGATTTTGTCCCCCCAAAATATGTGTTGTAATTCCTAACTTCTGTGCCTGTGGTTATAATCCCATTCAGGAATGGTTTGTCATTGTCATGTTAATGAGGCAGGATTAGTGTAGGGTGTGTCTTGAGTCAATCTCTTTTGAGATATAAAAGAGATAAACATGCAAGTGAGAGAAGCATTAAAAAAAAAAACAAAAAACAAACCCATTGCTGTTGAATCCATTAGGACTCATAGCAGCCCTGTAGGACAGGGTAGAACTGCCCCATAGAGTTTCCAAGGAGAGCCTGGTGGACTTGAACTGCAGACCTTTTGGTTAGCAGCCATAGCACTTAACCACTACGCCACCAGGGTTTCCAAGAGAAGTGTAGATGGGGTAAAATAGATGTCAAGACACGTGGAGATCTCCAAGCAACCAGGAAGCAGAAGCTGAAGAGACAAGGACTTTCCTCTAGAGCTGAGAGAGAGAGAAAGCCTTCCCCTAGAGCTGGCACTTTGAATTTGGACTTATAGCATCCTAAACTAGGACAAAAGAAAAAGTTTCTGTTTGTTAAAGTCATCCACTTGCGGTATTTGTTATAGCAGCACTAGATAACTAAGACAGAATTTGGTACTGGAAGAGTGGGGTGCTTCTCTAACAGATACCTAAAATATGGAAGCGGTTTTGGAATTGGGTAATGGGGAGAGGCTAGAAGAGTTTAAAGATGCCTAATAGTAAAAGCCTAGATTGCCTTCAAGAGACTGTTGGTAGAATTATGGACGTCAAAGGCAATTCTGGTGGGGGTTCAGAAGGAAGTGAGGAGAGCTATAGAGAATGTGTCTATCATCTTAGAAAATATATATGGCACCAGCAACAGAATGTCGCTAGAAATGTGTTTGTTAAATGTGCTTCTGGTGAGGCTTTGAAAGAAAATGATGAACATGTGATTGGACAATGGAGGAAGGGTGATGATTTTTATGCAGTGGCAAAGAACTTGTCTGAATTATGTTCAAATGTTTGGTGGAAGGTAGAACTTATAAGTGATGAACTTGGATATCTGGCTGATGAGATTTCTAAGCAAGATCTTATAGGGGCCACATGTTTTCTCCTTGCCTCCTATAGCAAAATGCGGGAGGAAAGAGATGGACTTAAAAATAAACTGTGCAAAATGAAAACACAACTTAAAGATTTGGAAAATTCTGTTATACAAACTAAGGACACGTGTCCTAGAATGTTCACCAAGGACGTGGCTACGCAATCTTTTGTTAAAGAGGTTAAGCCTGTAACTGATGGATCTAACCAACTACGACAGCACAAAAACCACCATCTTAGACTAAAGGGGACAGAAAAAGAATGAAAGGAAAGAATACTGTCTGCCTCTTGGAATTCTGTAGGCAGGAAATAGGCCAAAGGAGCTACATCTGTTGTCCTCCAAGAAAAGAAAAGGACCATCCTGGAGCAGCTCGGAGATCAGCAGAACTATTGGAAGGAGCACGGGAAGCAAGTCCTTCTCAGTTTCAAGGGTGGGGCCACAGCCCCCTAGATTTCAAAGAGTGGAATCTTTGCCAACTCAGTTCTGGAGTGTGGGGCTGCCCTTAAGGTGTACCAGGAGGATGGGGCCGCTGCCCAAAAGTGATGGGGTAGGGCTGCCATGCCCAAGGGGCAGAAGAATAGGGCCTGCTGGGGCCAAGAGGGCACAGTCGCCACTCACATGGACTAGGAGAATGGGGCCGCCTAAAACCAAGGGGGCAGAGTTACTATCCCAGAGGGCCTGGAAGGTGGAGCTGAAGCCCAGGGCTGAGGGGCTTCTACCCAGAATCCAGAGGGCATGACCAACACCCAGAGTCTGGAGAGCAGAGCCATTGCCTAGATGGTCTCAGAGAAGAGGACTATTTTCAAGCCTTGAGAGCCAATGTAGATTGTTCTGCTGGGTTTTGGACTTGCTTGGTGCCTGTTATTCTTTCCCTCTAGTTTGTTCCATTTGTAATGGAAATGTCTACTTTGTGCCTGTTCCACCATTGTACTTTGGAAACAGATAATTTTTAGTCTAGATTTCCCAGGCTCACAGATGAAGAGGAATTTTGCCCCGGGATGGACTACACCTAAAGTCTCAGCCATATTTGATTTTGATGATTCAGAAGATGAGATTTTGGACTTGGAGGTGATTTAGGACTTTGGGATGATGTGATGGGGTGAATGGGTTTTGTATGTGGGAAGGACATGAATTTGGGGGTCCAAAGGGTGGAATGTTATGGATTGAGTCGTGTGCCCCCCCAATATCTGTTGTAATCCCTAACCTCTACACCTGTGGTTATAATCCCATATGGGAATGGGTTGTCTTTGTATGTTAATGAGGCAGGATTAGTGTAGGGTATGTCTTGAGATTATCTCTTTTGAGACATAAAAGAGATTAAACAAGCGAGCAGAGGAGAGTTGGGGTAAGACAGATGCCAAGACACACGGAGATCTCCAAGGAACCAGGAAGCAGAAGCTGAAGAGACAAGGACCTTCCTCCAGAGCCAGAACTGACAGAGAGAGAAAGCCTTCCCCTAGAGCTGCTGCCATGAATTTGGACTTCTGGCTTTCTAAACTGTGACAAAATAAATTTCTGTTTGTGAAAGCCATCCACTTGTGGTATTTCTGTTGTAGCAGCACTAATGACTAAGACAGGTGCCCTCGGAGCCAGGATTCTAGTCTGACCTGGAACATTCACTTGGTCCATATCCTCACCCCCTTTGAACATCAGTTGCCCTATCTGTCAGTTGGGGGTGGGGCGGCGAGAAGTGCCCACCTCTGCAGTGCGGGGAGGCTCCCGTGGCGTCCCCTGCCCTGTACCGGACACGTAGTGTGTGCTCTCTTGTCCCCTGCCCTGTACCGGACACATAGTGTGTGCGCTCTTGCTAGCAGCTGTGTTCGATTTGCGGGGGGGGAGGGGGGGGCGGGCGGAGGCCAGCAATCGTGACTCTGCCATGCCGCCCGCCATTCAGGCGTGGTGGGAGGAGAGGGCGGGGCGAAGGCTGCGCAGACAATGGCCCTCGGCCCGAGTTTCGCCGGAGCACCCAGAGCAGGACTCCGCTTCTAGGGCCAGACAGGGAGTTGCGGCGCTCAGAGAGAGCGTGTCCTGCCGGCCCTGACTGGTGCTGCCCATGACGGTGTTCATGCTGGATGTCCCGCTGAGCGTGCAGGTGGACGAGGTGAGAGCGTGAGGCCCTGGCTGGATCGCTGCAGCCCCAGCCCCCTAAGTCTGGGAGGAGGGGGCAGGAGGCCAGAGCAGCGGGAAGGAACAGAGATGGGAGCCCAGCGCCCCCTACTCCACTGATGGCTTTGGCCTGTTCTTCCTACCCACCGGGTATGTAATTAATAGAATTGAGGCTGCCCCAGTCCTCCCAAACAGGATCGGAGGGAGCAGGATCCACCTTGGGGCGAGAAGGCTTCCTGGGTTCTTCCCTCTCTGGGTTGGCATCCAGAATTGGTTCCCCTGTGGGAGGGCACAGGGCCTCTTTTCTGAACTCCACCTGAGTTTCCAGGTGTGGCCACCTGACCTGTGTGTACTGGGCAGGGGTAGGGGGTGGGCCTGTCCAGTTGAGACAAAAGGACCCTGGACACAAAATGCTACTCTTGAAGACTGCTTTTTAGCTCAAGTAGATACATGAGACTAAACGGGCAGCTTCTGTCTGGAGGTGAAATGGGAAGGCAGAGAGGGTTAGGAGCTGGTTGAATGGACACAGGGAAATCAAGGGTGGAAAGGAGGAGTGTGCTGTCACAGTATAGGGAGAGCAATTAGGGTCACATAACAATGTATGTGTGAATTTTTGTATGGGAGACTAACTTGAAATGTAAACTTTCACTTAAACTACAACAGTAAACAAACAAAAAAGGACCCTGGGCCAGTGAGTGGCCCTGAGTCCTAGAACTTCCTCGTCCCACCTCTGTCCCTCTGGGGACTTCATCCTGATCCCAGAATGTCTGTCCTGGGAGACTGGGAAGTGGGTTAGGTGGGCATCAGGGCCTTTAATTGTTACTATCCAGCTCAAAAATGGGAAGGTGAGAATATGTGGGAGGGACAACCCTTGGGGCTGCCACCACCTGGGTGAATCTGCTCCTTTGGGATTCTTGCTCCCACCCCATCCCCGCCTGACTGGGCTATGGCCAGAGAGAGAGGGGAAAGCCCAGCCCCCATCATGTCCCATCATCTCCCCAGGGGAGCTGGGCCCTGGCTGGGAGGGGCTTTTGGCCAAAAGGCCAGGAGGTGGTGACAGCAACATTGGGGAGGTTGGGTGTCTAAGAGGCCAAGTGGGAGAAAGCAGTCTGGTGCCTGGGTAGAAACCCTGGATTGTTGGGACCCAGACAGGTAGGTTACTTGACTCCTGTGGCCACAGTTGCCTCATCTGTGGACTCACTGGGGGTAAAGGTGTGTGAAGTGTTCTGAAACCACCTGGCAGAGTGCTTCGCACAAGCACGTTCTGAGAAGATGTGGGGAAATGTCTGTTCCCACCACGGAAGGCAGATGGTCATTATGGCTACCAATTGTGAAGGTGGTGGTGGTAATGCCCGTGGGGAGCTGGGTGCAAGGCCGGAAGGTCCTGTCTTATGGGCCCTGGGTTGAATCCACAGTTTCTCCAGGTGAGGAAACTAGGGCTCAGAGAAGTAGAGTCAGTTGCCTAGGTCACATGGTGAGCCCCACTAGGATCTCCTTCCTTCTTGAGGACAAGGTTCCGGCTCCTCTTCCCTCCAGACAGGATGCCCTGACCAGGAAGTCACCTGGGATTGCCCTTTTGATCCTTCATTTGCTCCAGTTGGAGTTCAGAGTGAGCCTGAGGTCCTGGGTGGCCAGGGAGCAGGGACTGGGCTTGGGGGACAGGAAGAGTGTGCAGGCAAGTAGTGCCCAATGTTGACAGGCTGTTGGCTGCACTGCCATCTGCCCTCCTTTCCCAATCTCAGCAGACACTTGGGAAGCTGCAGGATTTTGAGAGGAGTTTCCCTTCCCAGCAGCTTGGGGCCAGGAAATCCCTGAGCAGAGCATGTGCCTCCTCCTCCTCGCAAGAGCCTGCCGGGAGCAGGCATGAAGCAGGCGCAGGCAGGCGCAGGCAGGCGCAGGCAGGCGCAGGGTGGGCATGCAGGCCATGAGGGAGCACGCTTCCTGGATCTGAGCCACAGGATGGCCTTGAGCATCTGGCAGACTGGCGGGTGGGAGGTACACTTGGGGCTTCTGGGCCTGCAGGGGTGAGGCTGTGTCTCTGCTGGTGCCTGAGCACAAGGTCCTGTGTGCACCTGTCAGGGGCCTCTCCCTATCTGTGGGTGACCTTGTGCACGTTTGAGCAAATATGTGAACATGTGGACATCGTGCGACCACCGGTGTACATGTCCACAACTGTGGTTGAGCCAGCCCAGTGAAAGGGCACGTGGGGCTGTGTGGAGACATGCTACTAATGCCTGGGGGAGGGAGAGCACGTGTGTGACGTGTGTGCCTCTGTGTGTGCCTTTATGCGTGCATGCATGCACATGTGTACACACGTGTATGTGTATGCATCTTACTCTTCTCAAATCACCATGCCTAAGCCTTGGCCATGAGGAGGCCTAGCCCCTCCCCCTCTGAGTGTCAGTTTTCTCATCTGTTAAATGGGTCGATAACCATAACCTCCTCACAGGTTGTGGTGGTTGTAAAGGGCGTAGCACAGTGTCTGGCACATGTAGTCACTCTGTTGCCCTGGTAGTGGCATGGAGACCTCTATTTGTTCTTAGAGGGTCCCCAGCAGGTTGCCGTTGCCTTTTCAGGCATCCATGTATGAGCAGGTGCAGGCAGAGAGGAGAGATCCTTGAGCCTTGACTTCTGTATATAGCAGAAACCAAGGAAAGAGCCAAAGGCCAGGGGGTTGGCAGAGTGACAGTGAGTGGCAGGAGGGAAGGACAAAGGCAGTGTCTCTGAAACCATCACTCAGTCCCAGGGCTCTGGAAACCCAAGGCATTGCCTCCCCTGCTTGCCAGAGAAGGACTGTAGGAAAGAAAGCAGCGGGCACCAGCCCCACCACCTCCTGGCAGCCAGCTGGAGCCCCGGGCCCTTTCCAGAGGCCAGGGCAGCTCAGGAAATCCCTCTTTGAAAGGGCAGCCCTGCTTCCCAGGCCCCTGGCCCCCTCAGGCGGACGGCAGGCTGGCAGCGGCAGCGGGGACGCAGTGTTCCTGGCACAACGGGCCGTCTCCTGCACCACAAGGGCCCATTTGTCCTGACTCCCCTAGTCCCACAGCTCTGGGTGCCCAGAGCCTGCTGGGCACAGGGGACTGACTGTAGGCTTAGCCCCTCTCCCCCAGCCTCACCAGGCGCTGGCCTGTGCTTTGGGGAGGGGCTTCTTAGCCCAAGTCAAACCACACTGAAGCCTCAGCAACCTCTACTTACCTTATGAGCAGAGAGACCCATTCCCAGAGAATTTTTATTGGGTCAGGAATTTAGGAAGGGAAAACACCCCAGGTTGAGCCAGAGCTGAACTGACCACCCCCACCCTGCCCTGCCCAATCAGTGCAGGCTTCTGGGAACCTTCAGGCTTCTGCTTTTGAGAAAAAAGGGCTTCTGCTTCCCAGAAAGCCTGGCTCCCTCCTGACTTCTTCCTGCCTGGGCTCACTTCCCAACTTGATTCCCAGCCATGCTCCTTGGAAAGCACTTTAATGGGGGGCAGGTTGGCAGAGACAGCCTTGCCATCCCTTGGGCTCCTCACTGGCCTCCCCGCCTCCTCTGGGAAGCTTTCTTGGTGACCCTGAACTCCCTGAATGTCTTAGAGTCCAGGAACTTTGAAGCTGGAAGAATCATCTGGAGTTCATTTGTTCATTCCAGTATTTACTGAGTGCCCACTATGTGCCAGGTACTGTACTAGGCATCAGTACATCAAGGAATAGAGTCCCTGCTCTCAAGGAGCTTACGTTCAAACTCCCCACTCCTCCAATTTTAAAAAGAGGGAGGGGACGCTCGGCCTAGAACACCAGTGCCCTTTCCTCTGAACCACAGTGTCGTTCGTCTGATGCTGAGTGTGTGCATGTGTGTGCCCCTATGTGCACACGTGTGCCCGTGTGTGCATGAGGGTGTATATTCATCGATCTCCCCAGCAGCAGCTATGAGAACTTACTACATGCCGGGCATTGTTCTGGGCACTTGGGTGTGGAGGGATGAACAGGACAACGTGGCTGCTGCCCTTAGGGAGCTTCGAGCCTAACTGGGTTGTGGGGTGGGGGGGTGGGGGGACATGAAACTATCCCACAGTAGACAGTAGACCACTGGTTTTATTAATGTTCCTCCTTTGAGCCTTTACCTACATGTCACTGTCTCTACTTTCCCATCCTATTTCACACTGCAGCACACCCACCTCTGACGGGCTGTCCTACCCTACTCTGTTATTTTCTTCCACTGCATTCTCACCTTCAAACGAGTATTATATACGCCAGGGCCAGAAGGTGATTTTTCTGTTTGGTTCCCTGTATCGCCAGCACTTGGACAGTGTCTAGTACACAACAGGTGCTTGGTCAGTTGGCATGGGCTACATGTAGGAGTGCTGCATTTGTGCCCAGGGCCTCTCTGTGGTCTGTGGACAGTATAGGCTGCAAAGTTTGTTACTGATCTCGGCAGCGTAAGTAGAGAAATGGAAATTGTTTAGAAATTTTTATGGCAATTTGACATTGCTGCAACATTTTTTTCTTTTTATTGTTGTAAAGGTATATGTAACACAGCGTTTTCCAATTCAACATTTTTGCTGCGACATTTTGATGCATTTTACAAAAGTCTCTGTCTGCCCTGAATTGGGAACTAAAAACGAAAACCACTGGTTCTTCACCACAGAGTGTCCAAGGGTACTTTGGGGTCACATTTTTTGAACATGTAGCATATGCCAGGCCCTGTCCTAAGTGCTTCCCACTCAGAACTACCTTTTTGAGGCACCTCCATTTATGCGCCAGAAAACTGAGGCTCACAGAGGGACAGTAACTTGCCCAATTTCACCCAGCTTGTAGCTGCTGCTCTAATCCTTGCAGTTGGACATTGGGCTCCTTGCAGAGCCGGACATGGAGGGCAGGCCCAGGCTGGAGAAGGAGGAGCCTTCCTTGCTGTTATGGGAGGAGGGAGCTGCCTAGTGTCCTTGGGGCACAAAGCTTGCAGGAGCAGCTGGGGCAGGGCCCGGGTTCTTGGGTTCTCAGCTCTTCAGCTTCTTGGCAACATGCGTGACTCAGTGGGCTGGTAAAAGGAGCCGCAGGGGAGCCCTGTGGTGAGTGAATCAGCGACCTGGGAAGCTGACCGCTGAGTTACTGTTCTACCTGAGGTGGGGCTTGGTAGTAACTTGGTAGTAACTCAGTAACCCAGTGGAGCCAAATAAGCACAGCTGCCAGATAAGCACAGCCCTTCTTTGCCTTTCTCCCTGCAGCTCCCCAGGGCAGCCCACCCTCCCCAGCCCTTAGCAGGTGCTTCCTGTGGCTCTGCCGTTCCCAGGGGTCCCGGGTCTCCCAGCCTGGAGTAGGAGAACAGGCCTCTCCTGTGGGGAGCAGCTGGGAGCATTGGCCTCATAGCTGAGCAGGGTTGGAAGCCCCACTCTGCTGTGTGGCTTGTTCAAGTTTGGTGCTGTCTCCTACTTCTGTCCACTAGCTCCCTGCAAAACCTCCCTCATTCATCGTGAAGATCAAATGATATCCACACTGTTACATCAGGGAATGGTAGAAACGTCAGTGTGTAATTAACTCTGGCATAAGCACTGGGTTGGGATGGTTGGGGGAGGGGAGAGGGGGGAGAGGAAGAAGATTTGGGGAAAATAGAAGTTATAGTCCCAAGCCTGGGCCTCCTAGAGGGGTCAGACTACCCACCCCAGCAACAGGGACCCCCAGCACCAAGCCTACCTCTGCTGCGAGGAGCAAATTCACTTACGATCTTTATCCTTGGGGCAGAATGGAAACAGCAAGGTGTCCTAAGGGCCAGATAGGCCTGGGTGAACAACTGGCCTCAGAAATGACCACTCTGTGACCTCGGGTCAGGCATTTGCCCTCTCTGGGCCTCGATTTTTTCAGTATTACAACAGAGATAACTACTGTGGCTTCATCTGCCTCCCAGTTGCTGCGTGGATGAGTGCTTTGTCCCTGCCGTGGAATTCTAAAGGGAGGATTGGGCTGGGCTCTGTTGTGTAGGTGGGGTTTGGTCCAGTCCCCAAGGCTTCTAATTGTGGTCAAGTGCCCGCCTATGGGCTGCAGAGTGGCTGTGTCTGCCGAGCCCCGGTCCCTGGTAGTCTTATGGTCAGAGCTGAGGAGGGAGGGGCTGCCAGATGGCGATGCTCCCCAGATCTACGCCTTTTCCCCAGCTCTGTGGGCCAATGTGCAGTACGCCTAGTTCGGGACTGGCTGTGTCTTGTGCGCTGTTGTGTTACCATCCCTGGTGCAGAGCAGGTGCACAGAAGGCTGGCAGTGACTCTGTCGAGTGACTTAATGGTGGGCCTCAGGTTCCCACAAACAGGGGGAGGAGACCTGAGCTGCCCCCTCCTGTCCCCCGTAGGACCCCTGAGTCAGTCAGGAGGCTGTGGGAAAGAGGAACGAAAGCGGGAGGCCGTGGTCTTTCCTATCTGCTTCCTGGACAGGATGTCGTGCTGAGTAAACAGCTTTGAAACTGAGTCACCAGTCTGGCTCAGAGTCAGCTCCTAGCGACAGCCACAAGGTGTTTATAAACAATGTGCCTTGCACCCAGCCAGGGCCTGTCCCCCAAGGACGGGGAGCCTGGGAGAAGTGAGAACCCCCGTGCTGCCCGTGCACAGCAAGGACTCCAGACGTGAAATGCAGCAGGCCCCCACGTGTCCCTCTCTGCCCCTCAAAGTGCTGGGGAGCATGGGTGCATATATATGCACACACGTGTATCTGTGAGCAGGATTCTGGTACACCTGAGCCTGTGCGTGGCTGGCCAGGTGGCTTATTTCAGAGCCATCTGGGGTGGTAGGCAGAGCATCGTGGGAACCACTGACAAGTCACGTAACCTCAGTTTTCTGGGCGAAGCGTGGGGACGGCTGTTGTTAGCGCTCACAGAGCTCCACGCACAGTTAGTGCACAAGAAATGTTTGTGCTCCGTCCAGTCTTCAATAGACCCAGCCCCAGAAGGTGGCTGAACTGCCCTAGCACGCAGCCGCGGTCCCCAGGGCAGATGCTCCCAGCCCCCAAAGCCCTAGTTCTTTGTGGCCGGTCCACGTTCCAGGCGGTGACAGAGATGTGGTGCATCATGTGGTGACACAGGCCGGCAGGGAACAAAGGCGCTTCTGCTCTCCCTGACGCTGGGGGGCGGGGTGGGGCGGGCCGTGGGGACCACGTGGATGGGAGGGGCGTGCGTGGGTGGGAGGGGGCGCGCACTCCTCCTCTCCCACCCTCCCCGCCTCCCTGAGGGTTCCGCATTTCTGAGCGGTGGCTGGCCGGTGGTTCGCCTGCCTCCGGGCTGTGACTCAGGCCCGCGGCCTTCTCAGTAACCACACCGCCCGGCCCGCCGCCTGGGGCAGCTCTGGCTGGCTTGGAAGGGCTCAGAAGGAGTAGACCTGGGATTGGACCCCGAGGGTAGACTGACGGGTGCCTGAGGTACCAAGGATCTTAACCCGTTGAGCCTAGCTGGAGGCTGGGGCTGGGGGAGGCAGTTTGGCAATTATGAGCTGTGGCGGGGAGAGGTGGGGCCTTGCACGGGGCCTGGTACCCTGGAGACACTCAATAAATGTTTTCTGAATCAAAGACTGTAACACACACACACACACCCTTCCCCCCACGGAGCAGCCTGCTCCGTTTGGTACCCTCCCACTCCTCTGCTCCTCACAGTTAAACACTTCCTCCTAGGGCCTCTTTAAATTGTCTCCCCCACCCCAGACCCCACCCCTTCTCGTGGCCATGCTGTAGGGAAGGCTTACCATCCATCGCCCAATGGGCCCTTCTTCCACAGCTACAACAGGCTGGACTGGGCCTCCCGTCCCTCCCACCTTGCAGAGCAGGATACCGGGGCTCCCCTCCTCCTCCAGTTCATCTAATGCCCCCAAAGGCTCGACAGAGGTCACTGTCAAAGGCACAGGGCAGCCAAACTAAACTGCATCACAGCAGTGACCATAGTCATATGGCCAGGCAGTTGGCCATGCAGGGGTGAGAGGCTGAGGTTGTGGACATCCCAGCCACTCCAGGTTACAGGCTGAGGTTGCGGCCACCCCAGCCACCCCTGGGTTGTCTCCCTCCCTGGAGCTCTACTGACTGCTGCCACCTGTCTCACTCAGATCCTGCCTGAGTGTCCACACAGGGCTGCTCTCCCCATGAGATTGAGTGCCCAGAGGGTAAGGGCCGAGCTGGTGGGCTTTACAAAGTGCTGTACCCATCCCAGCTCTGGGCCCAGCCTTGGGGAAGGAGTAGCTCAGCGGCTAGGGTGTGTCTGCCAGACCCCCTCAACCACTCCCCTCTCTTGGGGACCATCTTGGGGTCTGGTTGCAAGACCACACTCTGAGTGCCACTGGACAGTCCCTAGACTGCCATCTCTGTGCTTGTTCTTGGGTGTGGAGTCAGGCCACAGTACTCCCGGGCAGAGGCAATAGCACCAACATTTATTGAGCATTTATTAGAGGTCAGGTACTGGGACAGGCATGTCACCCCATCACACCTCTATCCTCAGGCAACCAAGTGGGATAATCAGAATTCAGTTCTGCTCAGTGTGATCCCCGAGCCAGGCCTGCGCTGAGTTCTTGTGGAATCCTTCAGCCTCTTGTGCCTTTTAGAGTTGGAAACTGAGGCCAGAGACACTAAGTCACTCGCCCAGGGTCCCCAAGTTAGCGGAGAAGTCAGGATTTGAACCCTGGGCTGGCTGATCTGCTCTGCTGTTTCTCAGAGGTCAGGGCTGAGTATCAGTGTGCAGCAGGAGGCCAGAGATGAGGCCTGACGCCCAGAGGACCGGGCCTCAGAGCCTGGCATGGAGCAGGAAATATGCTGAATGAAGAAGGGGAGCAGGATGGCTGGCAGGAGGGACATCAGGGATGATGGCTGTGCAGCTGGGGCTCTCTGGGCTGACACCATGGGTGTTCCCAAGGTCTCTCCTACTGTGTTGGATTGGTACCATGTTGGCAGACAGAGCCTACTCACTCTCCCTTAGAGAACGCCCACCCCAGGGGTTTCCTATCTCGTGTCCCTGCAATCCTTTCTTCCTTGAAAGACGCTGTCCTACAGAAGCCCACCAGGTGAGAGCTCAAGGTCAAAAGCTCTGGGAAGCTGGAGCTGGGGAGTGGGGGCCAGGGGATAGGAGGGAGCAGGGGACTGAGGGGACAAAGGTTTGGATTTGAGTTTCAAAACCTCTAGACACCTCCCCCACCCCCTCCTGGTATAGCAGATCAGGAAACTGAGACCCAGAGAGAGGAGGAACTTGCAAGTCCCACAGGGAGGCAGCGCTGAGCAGGGATAGGAATCAGGTCTCAGCTCAGCTGGGTCCCCTGCGCCCCACAAAGCCACCGGAAGAGGATGTGAAACGCTCTGAAAGGCAGGGCAAGGGCAGCAACCAGGCGCTGGTGGGACTCCGGGTCAGGGCGAGATGCTGGGTCCTGGCCACCCCTGCCAGGGCCCAGGGGCCTGATGTGCCTATGGGGCAGCTCTGAAGCCCCTGCCCATCCCCCTCTCCTCCCTGCCTACTCTGAGGTCCTGCACACCCAGCCTGCTGCCCTCTACTCACAGCCAGGGTCAGGACGGCCACCTGACCACAGTCCCAGGAGGGTAAGGAAGCCAGCCTCTCGGCTCTGACTTCTCTCTGGGCTCTGGGCTCTGGGCTCTGGGCTCTGAACTCTGAACTGACAGGAGTGTCTGTGGGCCTTGCAGAGCTGCTGGACGGATGCAAGGCTGGGATTCTCCCTGCAAGATCTTGGCAAGTCCCTGCTCTCTCTGGGCCTCAGTTTTTCCATTTGTAAAATGGGTGTGCGGACAAGGAAGTGAGTTTTTCTTAAAGCTGTATGTATTCATTTAACAAGTCTTCTTTTCTGATGGTATGCTTTTCCTAGTTACTTTTGGTGCCTTTTCTGAAATGGTGGTAATGTTAGTGGTGATTTTTTTTTTTTTTTTTTTTAACTACCTTGGTGAAATAAAAAGTCGGCAACCCTGGGTCTGTTCCCCCAGTTTAAAATGAAATCTTGTGTCTGGGTGCCAAGCTCTAGAGGAGCTCTGAGGTGTTTCTGGAGCTGAGGGCTATGTTGGGCAAGGAGGGCTTCCGGAATGTGGTGGTGGCTTGGAGTAAGCGGGGTCTCCTGCTCTCCTCCCTTCAACCAGGCTGGGCTCGCAGCACCAGGGATTCTGGGGCTGAGCCCATTGGATCTCAGTTGGTGTTTTGTGTGGCACTGTGCTGAGTGTCTGGCTCTGCGGGTGATCTCTAGGCACCCAGGCTGGCTGGGGTGGGGTGGTGAATGGGGTCTTGGGGTATTGGAGGAGAGAACCAGGTCCATCCCAAGAGGAGCAGACCTGAGCTAGAGTCACCGGACCCACTCAGCAAAGAGACCTGTCTACTGTCTTTGGCTAGCCCAAGGCCTAGTATGAGCGGGAATTCCTGGCCCTGCCCATCACAGGAGCAGGTATGACAGCCGTGCGGGTGACACCAGGTCTAGGCACTTGGGTGCTCGACTCAACTGGGGTGGACGGGCAGCCTGGCAGAAGGCCTCCCGAGGACCCTTGTTCTCCACCCCCTCCAGCCCCACAATGGCCCGGGAAGCAGGCCCGGCTGGCGTCATGCCTGCTGTGGCCAGGGGGAGGAAGGGCTGGGTGTTCTTTGCCTGTGTCTCGGTGGTGACTGCCAGGCGATGGGCCATCGCCCGCCGCACCACTGTCCGAAGCCCAGCACCTTTGCCAGCACCTTTGCCAGCCCCAGCAACAGAGGTGAGTTTCCAGGGCAACAGTGCCTCTGCCAGGAGAGGCTGGGTGGGTCAGAGCCAGGGCCCAAGGCTCAGGAGTTGGTTTCCCACTGACTTCCCTCCCCTCCTTCCCTGACAGAACTGGTTGAAGGAGTTTGGTGGCAGCCGCCCAGGCAGCTCCATCTCCCCTTCCAGTGTGAGAGAGGAGGTTAGGGTTGCTGTGCTGATGGGGTGAGGGTGCCCACTCTGCTGGTCTCTCTACCTGCCTCCAGCTTGGGCTAGTTGGTGGGGGATGGCTGTGGGCTGCTGTAGGGGCTCCTGTTTGTATGGTGCTTCTTCCGTCACAGAGGGGTTCTGTGTGTTGTTTTATCATTCACTCTCCTTGAGAACTCTGAGAGCCAGTTGGTGTTATTAGTATTGTCCCCATCTTACTGATGGAGAAATAGGTTAGGAAAGGGCAGAACAGGGACTTGAACCTGAATCTAGAACCATCTAATGAGATGGTTTTCCAAACCTACAGAAAAGCACGGCCTGCCCGGGGCTGGGTGCTCCCACACCCCACACAGCTGTGATGGTTTTCAGCCAGCACTTTCCTGAATGCTTAAGAGGAGCTCGGCTAATCACCCAGCAGGGGAGGGGAGACAAGGGAAAGAGCCAGGGGTCCCTGAGCTGTGGACCCCCAGGCCATGATGGGAGCTTTCAGGTAGCGCTGATATCTCCTGCCAAGCACAGATGTGGGACTCTGCTGGCTGCCTCCCAGTCAGGGCCCCAGGGCTTGGGGACAGGCTTGGGGCTGAGACTGTGGGACCCGCCAGGCGATTGGTCCATTCCTTTCCACGGACAGAGGGGCCATGTGTGTTCAGCTCTCCCGCCTGCACCCTGCACCGCTGCCAGCCCAGCCTCGGCAACGGACGAGACCTTGTGTCTCTATCTCTTTCAACTGTTTCCCTTTCTTACCATTTCTATCTCCGTTACTTTCCGTGTTTCCGTCCCAGTTTCAGAGTCTCAGTTGCCACTTCTGTCTTGTTTTGTCTCTCTTTGCTTCTCTTCCTCTCTTCTCTCCACCTTGGGCTGTCACATATTGAATTGGTGGCCCTTGGGGGTGTGGGTGACCCCTGGGGGTGTCAGGCACTGAGCACCCTTGGAGTGGGAGACAGTTGTGAGAGCAGCCCCAGCTCCTACTCTGTGGATGGCATTGATCACGCTGATACGTGAACCACGTGTTTGCTCCTCTAAGAGCTTTCACAACTATACCCTCAGAGTCAGGGGTCGTGAGCACCCCTTACAGGGTGGACAGCAAGGCCCCACAGTGAGTTCACGGCTGAGCCCGAACCATCTGGACCTCAGTCCTGGCTCCAGGCTTTCGTGCATCTTGTTCTGGTTGCCCTGGGACAGTAACGCCCTGTGAGGTCAGAGATTTGGGATGGATGATGATGTCACATCCCTGCGCCCGTTGGTCTCCTGGAGTACTGGATGCTATGTGATCAGCTCTCAGCTCAGCCTGCAGCCCATGGGAATTACCCTACCCACCATGGAAATTGAGGCCCCTGAAGGTTCTCCAGAACCCAGCTACAGGGAGTGTGTCACCTCCTGCCAAGGTGTGTGCTCACCCACCCACAGAAAGCCAGCCCAGGACTTAGGCAGGCCAGGAATGGTGATGCTGGTGTCAGGAAATGACTGGGGAACCGGGCCAGGCCACACCCTCTCCAGGGGCTCTAAATATAGGCCACAATAGAGACAGATGGTGACCTCCATCTGCCCAGGGACAGGTGAAAGGTTGTCCCCTGGGACGTGGCCTGAGTCTGGGAACCTGACTCTGCCATCACAGGCTGCGGGTCCACATTCCCAGGCCGGAGCTGACTGATGGCCACCCCTGTTAGCCAGGGAACGCGCTCACGGGTGTGCACAGACCCCACTGGGCACCTTACAGTTTACATCCTCCCTGGCTCCGAGAGGCGCCCCTGAACAACCACCTCCAGTTTAGGGAAAAAGCGTGCTCAGGCCCAACCACTGTGGTCCTTTTTCTTCCTTGCCATAGTCCCAGCATTGGTCCCCCAGCCAAAGGGATCTTTGACCTTTCAGTGGCCTCCCAGTGCCCTCAAAAAAAGACTAACTGTATGATGTGGTACCACCTAGCACCTCCAGACTCTTCTCTCATTGCGCCCAATGTGAGACTCTCTCCATGCTGTCCCCACTCTGGGCCTCTGCCCATGCCATCCCTTCTCCCTGGTCCATGCTTCTCACCCCTTTGTCAGGTACACAACACATGATTCATAAATGCTGTTTGAATGAACATTTAAATCAAGACGTAGCCCAGGGCCCTGATGGGAATGGGGCTGGGTGCAGCTTGGACAATGTCCTCCAGGTGCACAGCAGCCCGGACCCAGCACTGGGCAGAAGACAATGTCCAGGCTATAACACACCTTGGCAATCACCTCTTCCAACCTGGGTTTGGCCAAGGCCACCAAGGGAGACACCCTGAGAGTCAGGGTGGCCAGGTTGTCTGAATTTACCGAAGAAGCCGGAAATGTAGATTTTTATATGAAGTCACTTGACCTTTTACTGTTGGCTCAAGAATATAAAAACACTTTGCAAGCCAAACACAACGCATACGTGGGTTAGCTTTGGCCTGGTTCTTGTCCCTGGCCATCCATTTGCAGTTTGTTAGCAATGACAGGTCATGTGTGGGATTTTCTGTACAGTTGTTCTTGGTGGCTTATTGTGATCCCTGAGGAAGGGGAGATGCACTCCCCAGGAGAGGTGGGGGCCTGGGAAGGCTGAGTGGGTGGGGGTAAGATGTGAGTAGGATGAAGAAGGAAGGGAAAGACAACACTTGGTAAGAATCCCCCACTTCATATAGTGCTTTATGCTCTCTGGAGCTTTCCAAAGAATTGTTTCCTTTGTTCCTCCCAGCAGGCCTCCAAGGGCAAGAGTTATCACTGGCCTTAATCTTCAGACTTGCCCCTTTTAGTGAGGCTGCCTCCAACCTCCAGCCCCCCAGCCTCCTCTGACGGCTAGTCCAGGCAGAAGGACTCAGTTTCCCAGCTGCCCACTGCCTGGGCCCCCAAAGCAAAGCTCCCAGCCCCTTTGGTCATAAGGATGCTATGAGTGACCACTGTGGGCTTGGAGCCAGGAACCCGACAGCATGGGGAAGTGGTGAAGCTGATCAGGCATTACTGCCCTAGCTCCTGGTTTGGAGTTTCTGACCCTCCCTCAAAGGCTGCTAGGAGCCTCAGGGGTGTTGGAGGGTGAGTCTCAAACTGTCCTTTTTTTTTTTTTTTAAGCTATCGTTATGGAAAATTCCAAATACACACAAAAGTAAAGAAAATGGCATAATGAACCGCTATGGTGCATCCCCAGATTTAATGATCATCAGCACAGGTCACTTGTTTCACCTCTTACCACCCCTAGTGCCCACTCTCTTCCGGCAGGTAATGTTTATGCAGATCCCGGGAGTATCATTCCATCCATAAATAGCTCAATATGTAAACTCAAATAGTAACTGCAATACCATTATCCCACCTAAAAAATAATGTGTGATATTATCAAATATCCAGTAGTGTTTATATAGTCCCAGTTGCTTCTTAGTCTTTTTTTTCCCTGTCATTGAGGCATTTTATTTGTACATATGTATTACATCCCTGGAAAAAGAGTCCCAGAATTTTCCCCCTTGTGTGTTTTCATCTTGCTTCCTCGTGGTCCGTGATGCCAGCTGAGGTCGTCAGTACCATGAAACCAAATTGACGGGACAGGAGCAGATTTTTCTGCCAGTTTTCTAGATCTTTGAGTTGCCCATTAACTCAGGGCTGATCACTCCTGTGAGGTTCACAACAACCTTCCCAGCTCTGCGATCATCGATTTCGAATTCGCCAATGTAACCATGCTTCATCACCCAGGTTAGAAACCGAACGATGACTTTGGAGCACGACCTGATAAGAACCAGGCGTTTGCCCGTCTTCTCAGCATTACTGATGCTCTTGAGAGCGTAGGCCAGGATGTTCGTGCGCACCATTATGGCGGCATGGAAAGATGGCGGAAAGAGGAGGGTAGGGGCAAGCACTTGGTGTCATCTCTTAGTTGTTTTTTGAACAGCTGGCTTGTTCAAATCACAATCCAAAGTCCACACATTGCATTCAGTTGATGTCTCTTACTTTTCTTTTAATCTATAGTTTCCCCTTTGCTTTTCCCCCTGATAATTTGATGGAGAAACTGGGTGGTTTGTCCTGTAGGGATTACCACAGTCTGAGACGTGCTGATTGCATCCTCATGGTATGTTTCACGTATTCCTCTGTCCCCTGGATCTCCCCCAAACTGGTAGTTCTATGTAGAGGCCTGACTGTACTCAAGCTCAGTTTCTGGCCTGGGTGGCACTGTGCTCTTCCACAGTGATGGCACAGCTCGGGGGAGAATTTGAGGTAAGGGACACGAAGACTTTGGAGAGTGACTTGCACCCACGAGGTGCCCAGGAAATCTAGCCCCTGTTGCTAACGGCCTTGAGGCTGCATCACCTGCCTGCCTGATCTCGAGGCTCCAGGCACCATGTCCTGAGTAAGGTGCTTCATCAGTGTCATCTCATTAGTTCTCATTATTATTCTCACTTTACAAAGGAGAAAACTGTGACTTGAGGTGAGGTAGCTTGCCTGGGGGTCACAGAGTAAGAAGCGGGTGGAGCTCGGATTCAAGCCCAGGTATTTCGATGCCAGAGCTTGCCCTCCATGCTACACTGCCACTCTGGGAGCTAGGGCCCCAGTGTGTGGGTGTGTGCGGCTAGGCAGGGGTGGGGGAGCCCCAAAGGGGAGGTGAACAAGGCAGGGAGGGGGATTTTGTAAAAACAGACACCAACCAGAGAGACTGGTTAAGTAATTGATGGGACCTCTCCCCATGTAGATGTTGTCCAAGCAGTCAGATGGGATGCAGCCAGGCCAGTGGTGTTTGGGGAGGGGTAGTGATGGTTAATGCCCCCACTGTCCTGCCCCTTCCCAGGCTCTCCCCCCCTCCACCCCCGTGCACCCTTGAACCAGAGTGGTGGTGATATGGGATACATTCCTGTGTACTCTTATGAGTCACTTGGCCTCATGGGCCCCTTTTCTGGCTGTAAAATGGGCACAGCCTTGCTTCTCAGGTTCTTCCATCTGAGAAAGAGATATAGAGACAAAGAGGGGCAGGCAGCTGCCCAATTCACTCAGCATGTTCCAAAATCCCAGAGGCACTGAGCTTGGCCCTGGAAGAATGGGTGGGAGGGGAAGCTTGGAACCAGAGGGTCAGTGTCTGGGTCGCCCCTTGGTTGCCCTTTGAGGACTTTTTCCTCTGAATGAGCTGCCACCCACCTCACCCTCCCAGGTGGCAGGGTATGAAGTCATCCCAGGGACCTCCACCCCAAACCAAGTCCACCCATCTCACCCTCAGGAATGCCTGCATTTATTATGTTTCTGATTCTAAAAATATTTATTTTAGAAAATTCAGAGAAGTAAAAAGAAAAAATACTTACCCCCGCCCAGAAAGAACCACCGTTACTTTTGTGAGGTAGATCCTTCTAATCTTATGCGTATGCTATGTCCCATTCATAGCTGAAGCATTGTCCTGTATAGTGAAAGAGTCTGTTTCTCCTATGGTTTGTATGGCAGAGTCCCCTGATTTATTTCATCACTCAGTCCATGGTGGGCACTTCTGAGTTGATTTGGTTTGGCAGTGTAATCAGTGCTTCCATAAACATTCTTGTCTAGAAATCTCCATCCACAGCTCTGACGGTTTCCTTATGATGAATTCCTAAGAGTGGGATTACCCAGTCAAAGGGCGTGAACATTTTTAATGCTCTTAATATAAACTACCCAATTGTTTCCCGCCTGTTTTTGTCAAGGCTTTGCCTTGTGCCCAGACAGGAAACTGCCCGGCAGGTGCTCAAGCTGCCCAGGTGGATGTCCAGTGGATGTAACTTTCTGGGGCCCCACTGTCCATAGACATCTGAGGTTTGGCACGGGCACATAATAGGGATGCAGGATATGCCTGTGGAATGTGTGGTCTGGTCCTGCCCCCTCATTTTATAGATAGAGAAATTGAGGCCCAATGGGTATGGGACTGATTGTGGGGAGACTGGTGGCATTGCCAGGGCTGCTAACAGCAACGCTGACCTCTGTGAGGACTAAGGGCCAAGGCTAGGGCAGGCCTCAGCAGTGAGTTAGGTGTAGATGTTTACTCATCCATTCTACAAACGTCTTTAAAATGCCTCTCTTGACCCTGCTATTAACCCCCAGGCTCCCTTTTCCTTTCCTCTCTGCCTTCTGGAAAAAGTGGCTGAGGCTTCCTAACCCCACTGCCTCTCCATACCTCAGCAGCCCCACTTCCACCCTGACCTCTCCTGAGACAGTGGGCACCAAGGTTGCCAGTGGCTCTAGCTGACCAGGCCAGTGGCCAGGTGCTCTGCCTGGCATTTGTCACTTTTGATCCTTGCGTCCTTTTTGTTTTCCCCTGTCCCCTTACCCTTTCATTGTTTTAGAGTAATTGTGGACCATTTGGTCTCATATAGATGATTTTTTGAAGGTGCATAGTACTCACTGGTAATATTCTTTATTTTATGGACCAATCTGTAATTTAGCTGAAAGGCACCTCCCTCCTTTTTGAATTTCTGTAGGCCCCAACCCTGGTAACTCCATCTCGAGTTCTCCCCCACCTCTGACCGCTCTTCTTCTGCCTCCTTTCTGCCTATATCAACTTCTCACGGTTAGCTGTAGTGCTGGAAGGAGATAGTGCCGGGAAAGGTCCTGACAGGGGAAGCACAGTACACTCCCCCTCCCAGCCTTAGCCTAGCACCAAGCACACAACATAACACTCAGGACTTCCAAATGTACATGTACCTCCAGCACGTGGACACCATTCTACTACTTACCAGTACTGGCCAGCCCCCGGCACCGTGCCTTACATTGGTAACCTAATGTGATCCTCTCAACAACTCTTTAAGGAAGTGATTTCCATTATACATATTTTCCAGATGAGGAAACTGAGGCTCAGAGAAGTTAAGCAACTTGTCCAGAGCTACAGGGAAGGGCTGAACTGGAATTCCAGGCCTGGCTTTAGCTTCGGATTCATCATACATCAACACGTACACAACTCACACCTATACAGCCTACCTGTACACACACAGACACGCACACACACACACACACATTCTCTCTCTCTCTCTCACACACACTTCTCTGGCCCCCCCTGTCCTCCCGGCACTGCCCCTCGGCTCCGACCTCCCTTCTCCCGGGCCCCGCCCCTCCGCACCTTCGGCCCCGCCCCCGGTCGATCCCCGCCTCCGGCGTGACATCAGCGGGGGCGGGGCCGCCGGCCCAGAGCTCAGGCAGCGCCGAGCCGCTGTTTCCGGGCTCCCGGCGGAGCCGTAGTGTGTGGGACGCAGTGCGCCTGGAGCTGGATGTCCCCGACAGCTGCTCGGTGGTGCTGCACAGCTTCACGCATCTTGACCCGGATCTGCCGCGCCTGGAGGTGGGTGAGCCAGGACGGGCCCGAAGCCAGCCCCGATGGGGGGCGCGTCCGGAGCAGACTGACCCACTAGCAGAGCGAGGCTGACGCGGGCTAGGAGCGGAAGGGGGTGCTCCTTAGCAGGTCACTTCTCTTCAATATAGGTGAATTGAGGGTCCTTCCACAGAAATCCAATTCCTTGCTCAATCCCCAAGACAGCAGAGTGGGCATGGGGCTGCCAGTACCGCAGCCCATCAGTTTAGGGGCCAGAGCTGGATTTTCATACCTCCTGCTCAATACCATACCAGGGCATGCTCTCACCAGCTTAGGCATGCCTACCGGAGCTCCTGCATCACTGAAATGGACCTTTTCCCGCTGTGCTGTCACTGTTTATGTCTGTGGCCCCAGCACTGCCTGTGAACTTCCCGACTGCATGGGCTTCATCCTATTTCACCTTCCTTGCCAGCGAGGAGCCAGCACCCGGCACTCTCAGGCTTCCTGGTAGCAGACAGTGGTTAGGGTGGCAATACCCTAGAATCCTGAGAGGCGGTTGGGAGCCTACGGGCCTTCCAAACAGCCCCTTTTGGGGCCAACGTGGAGATCTGATGACCAGGGAGACATCAGGGTTGCTGGGCCCTGGCCTGGGGGAGCGGGGTGGGGGGAGGTGCAGAACTCCAAAATGTGTGGCCAGGTGTCCAGGCTGTGAGGGGATGAGATCCTCTTGGGCCAAGGGGGTGACTCATTTCTGTTTGATTAGAAAATGTGCCGACACCCTGAATTTGTAAGGATGTGGGAGGATCCAGGCAAGAGGGAGTGTGTATGTGCCTGTCATGGATGGGGGCGGGGTTAACTGGGGGAGGACCCTTGACTCTTGTTTATGGTGAGCCCTGGGCCGGTGGATCCAGCGGATGGCCGGCCGGGTCACATGGAGGTGCCCCCCACCTCCTGCCTGAATCGCTCCTGGCTCCCATGCAGCAGAGGCAGCAAAATGCAGGGCAGTGCCTCTCACCCGCCTTGCATGGGACCTAGAAAGAAGGCTGACTGAGGCCACCCGTGGGCCGGGGGTTCAGAGCAAGTCTAGGCTCTGTCTGGACCAAGCCTTGACAGTGAGGTTCCTGGCCCCTTTGCTGTTTAGGGCTCCTTGGTGGTCCCTACCTCCTTCATCACTGTAGGCCATAATGCATTGTAATTGTCATGGTTGTCAGCCTCCCAAGAGCCTGGATCTTGTGCCTCTATGTATCTCTAATGCCTGAACAGGGCCTGGATGCATATTTGCAGAAGGATAAAGCGTGTTTCCCTCCCCAGGTTGGGGAGTGGGTAGGAGGTAGGGGGCTCTTGGACAGGAAGCGTCCAGGGCTCTTAGAGGGTGGACCCAGGTCTGGGAGACCCTTTCCTCCTGAGCTTGGCAGGTGGCAGGGCCAGGCATGCTCCTGTCCCTCATTTACCCAGAGTTCCGGCCTTCATTGGCAGCTGGATGGAGCAGGCCCCTCGGGAGAGTGGGGCGGAAGGCCTGACACCAGCCCGGTGCTCATCTGGCTTTCATTACGTCTGGCAGCTGCTCGGACGTAATGTGTGCAGGGAGCGTCTGGCCTGAACCCACACGGGCCCAGCAGGTTCCTAGCCAGAGTGGGTGGGACTCAGCTGCTTTCCTGTCTTCTCTCTTTGTCTCTCTGTCTGTCTGCACCCTGAGGAACCCGAGAGAGAGGCAGGTCTGAGCTCCTTCCTTGCCCAGGGATCTGCCTTCTGTCTTTCTTGTGCCGCTCTCCCTCATCTGTCCTCAGTGCTGGGATCCAAGCCGTGGCCGCTGTTTAGAAATCAAAGGGGAAGCTTCTGGCTGGGGCAGGAAAGCCAGGGTCCCAGCAGGAGAGAAGGCCACTGCCAGAAACCAAACACAATGACCATTTACCATGGGCCGAGGGGAGGGGTGGGGAAGTACCTATTCCTCCAGCCAACAATCCCCTCCCCCCAACCTGGGGCTGATTTCCTGGCTGCTGTATCAAGCCAGAGCTGAGCGGCGCTGCTTGTGGTCCCTGTCCCCTCTAGGAAACCACCACGCTCTGTCTGCCTTCCCTACCCCCATCCCTATTTCCCTACCAAGCCTTTACCCAGTCCTTCCCTGTCTGGGCTGCCAGGTGTTGTCACACATCTGGGCATCCACTCGTCATCTCCATTCTAACCAAGTGGGACCCAGCTTGGGCTTGGCGGTTATGTGCTTTCTAGAGGTCATGGAGGTCCATGTCTCTGTGTCCTACCTTAGCCAGATGAGAGGTGTTTTCGAATCTGTAGCACCTACTGGCTGCAGGCACAATCAGCTCATTCTGTCGCTTAGCCAGCCCTAAAGAGTAGGTGCCAACCTACTTTATAGCAAATCAAGGATCAGAGAGGGCGAGTCCCTGACCTAAAGGCATATATGGCAAGCAGTGATGTAGCCAGGATTCGGACACTGGTAGTGTTCTTCACTGGGGCCTGCTGTGAGCAGAGCCTGCGGGCATCGGAGAGGGATAGGGCTGAGCTCGCTGTCAAGGGAATTGTAAATGCATGGGCAGGACCAGGCAGCTGTGGGAAAACAGGACCAGACCCAGGCAGCCCATAAGCCCCGGAAGTTGGGCAAGGGGTGGGGATGTTTATAGTCCAGAGGAAGGCCAGAGGGGTTTGGGCTATAAGGCACTGGGGAGAGCTTCCAGGAGGAAGCTAGACCCCAGAGGTTTAAAACAATAGCTAATATGACCCAGCCCTTATGGGATGCCCTGTCCTAAGCAGTTTGCATGCATTGTGTCATTTTGAGGTCAATACTCTGAATAGCCCATTTAACAGATGAAACAGCTGAGGCACTACAGGTTAATTAGGTTGCACAAAAAAATCACTGAGCTAGTAAGTGGCAGAAGTGGGATTCCAACCCAGGCAGTTACTGAAGACCAGAGTGCAGCTGTAGGAGGAATGGATGAGGAGGGCTTCCGGTCTTCGGGATGGAGACGCCCCGCCCTGGCCTCCTTCCTGGTTGTTCTCTCTTGGCCTTACTGTCTGCTGGTCTTCAGTTTAACCCCCAGAGCCCATTAGTAGCACCTTTGACACTGGAGGCCCGAGAGAGGTGGCCTGAGCAATGTGCCTGTGCACATGTTTGTAAGTTTTATACCATGTCATTTGTTTTGTAATCTGCGAGGAGGGCCTCTTGGCTGACTCCAAAGGCACAGCCTCCAGGAGCTTAGGGACTGTCATGTTCAGGCGGGGACTGTCTCTGGTGCCCCTTTTGCTTCCCTCCTCTGGGATCCCTGGAGAAGAGGGAGCCAGCCAGGCTGGTTGGTGCTGGGTCCTCGTTGGTGGATGACAGTCCAGAAGCCTTTAGGTGGGGAACGTTTAGGCATGTTGGGATGTTCCCCAGGAGGTTCAGGGTGGCCCTGGGACAGGGGTGGGTGGCAGGGGCAGCACTGGGAGATGCTGGACTGCTCGGCGGCAGGGCTGGGAGCCGAGCCTCAGGCTGGAGGTTGGCTGTTTCCAGCCTCCGCTCTAGGAGCCCCTTGCCTCCCCTCAGCCTGGCCCTGTGCTGGGGAGAGGGGTTCAGGGCTGATTCCGCACTGGCCCTCGGCAGGCACCAAAGGAGCAAGTGGGGCAGTTTCAGGAGGCTGCACCCAGCTGTTGGAGGTCTGGCTCCCAGGGGCTGCTGGCTGGCTGGCTGCCCAGACAGCTCCCACGGTGTGGCTCTGTGTGGTGTGGCTACCCTGTTCCAGGTCAGGCTCCAGCCCTGCAGGTCCAGAAACACCGTGTTCCCGGACACGCAGGCCCAGTGAAGCAACTCTTTGCCGTCCAATTCAGAAGGGACGGAAGTTGAGACCTGGGGCGTAGTGCAGGAGTTGCCAAGTGGGGTGGGATCCAGAAGGTTGCATGGTGAGCACAGCAGGACAGGGAGCGAGGGACTGGGCTTGAAGAGTTATTGGCTGTGGGTGTTGCGCTGGCACTTTCTCTCCACTATAGGAGCCATTTGGTGCTTGCGTAGCCTTGCCTGCAGGCACGTCTAGAAGCATGTCGTTCTCTTGAACCAAGAGGCATTGTCGGGTATGGTGGTCAAGAGCTTGGGCTCTAGAGGGAAGGGAGCTGCCGCACTAGAATGCTGGCTTGGCCCTAGACCTGCTCCAGCTCTCCAAGCCTCAGTCTCCTCATTTGTAAAATGGATATGATGTTGGTTCCTCCTTTTAGGATTCTGGGGAGCATTGATGAGACAAGCAGTCCACACAGTGCCTGGCATGGAGTCAGAGCCCAACAGGCCATGGCTGCCACAGTTCTGCTTTCTGACTGGGTGCCAGTGTGGCCCTGGCATTTGACACCTTTGTCAGCATTGGTCAGAGGAGTGTCAGGCCTGAGCTTCTGGAGCACCCAGTTAGGAGCACCTGACGTAGCCTGGCTAGGGCACACTGCCCAGTCCAGTCAGCACAGTGCTTCCCAGGCCTGGTTCTTACAGCCGTTCCTGGGAGCCCCTGCCAGCTACCCATAGAAAACCAAGCAAGAGCCAGACCTCGGCATGTCCCAAAGGACATGGGAGTCACAGGCCTGGGTTCAAATCCCTGGACTGTCTGCCACTTCCTGGCTCCATGACCATCCCTGGCCTGTCTGCCACTTCTGGCTCTGTGACGTGGGCAAGTTCCACAACCACTCATTTCCTCATCAGTCAGGTAGGGTGTTGGGGGGATTAAATGTAATGAGTGTACGAAGGCCCTGGTACCCAGGAAGTGCTTAGCATGTGCTGGATGCTGTGTTTGGCGGTGTTGGTGATTGGACCAGGCCCTCAGCCGGTCTCTCCCAGACCATCTCGGGAGCCGGCTGCCCTCCTCCTCAGGCATCATCAGCCATGCCCCTTCCCAAGCCTGGTGTCCTGCTTGCCTGACAGCCAGGAGCCGCTCATGAAAGGACAGGGCAGGTGGTGGAGAGGGGTCTGATGTCTCTCCTCCCCGACTTGAGCCACGCTTTTTTTATCCTCTTTAAATGCTGAAGTGGCAAGTAGCTGGACTCAAGCTGGGGGGAGGGTTCTTTGGGAGATGGTTGGCCTCTTTGGGGGCTCAGCCAAGCTGGTCGCCCACCTCTAGTTTCTGGGGTCATCAAGCTCACTGGCTGCCTGGTAACCAAGCACCTTGTGTAGCTCCTGGTTGAGAACCTCTGTGCACCTTGGTGTCTGGGGACCAGGAGTGTGATCTGCCTCCGTCCAAGGCTGCTCTTCCTTCTGGGGTCCTGGCTGTGCCTTCGGGCTCAGGGTGCAGTGCACCTCCCTGGGGCTGGACATCAAGGACCATTCTCTGGACACCTACTGCACACCAAGGACCATTCTCACTCCCCTGTGGGGGCTTGAGAAGTCCTGGATTCCCTCCTCAGCTTGGATAAGCTCTACTTGACCCCTGGGCCTCCATCTCTGCCTCTGTAAAATGGGGAGTTTGCATGACATTCGTAGGGTCCAAGCTCTGCTCTGGGAGTCTGGGATTCATGTTTTGGCTTCTGCGTTCGAGCAAAAGGCTATTAAGAGGTCAGAAAGCTGCTGGCTTGCTGCCCACCCACAGTGCTGTAGGAAGACCCGCCCTCCCTCCCTAATGGCACTCTTCCAGGCTTCTGGAGCCTCCTGGCAGGTTCCGGGCAGGTTTCCCACTCAGGGTTTGTTCTCTGCTCCTGGGGGCTGCGGCCCAGGTGTCACAGACTACGACGACAGTGACATCATCAGGTCCCACTTACTGAGCGCTTTTGTGAGCCGTGTGCTGAGTGCCGGATGCCGAGCTGGGCAAGCTGCGCGGGTTCTCTCTTGACCTCTCACGGTCGCCCTCTTAGAGAGCTGCTGCTGCTCTCCCCATTTCACAGATAAGCTCACTGAGGCCAAGGCTGAGGGGCTCTGGAGAGCCCCCCCATGAGGGCTTGTGGGCCCTGGGAGGGGCCTCGTGTGTTCAGAGCTGCAGGGTGCTGGTGGGTGCTGACGGTGGCCGGGTGAGGGCCGCAGGGTGACCTCTGGGTGACTCAGTGGACCTGGGAAGCTGGCCAGTGGGTGTGGCGAGGTCCCTGAGCCAGTGATGGCATGCATACAGAGGCTCTGTGATTTGACTCCTGCCCGCCCACCTGAGGGGACCAGCCTCTGCACCTGTGGCCCTGGGCGGGTGAGATGAGGAGGAGACTTTGGGGCAGGCTCGCCCTCTCCCTCCCTCTGCTCCAGCGCTTGGCCAGGTCTCCTTAGGAGAAGCTAGCCTCAGCTGGAGGAGTTTGTGCTCTGGAGGCCCTGCATGGGGCTCCTCCTGGGGAGATGGCAAGGCTAAGGAGAGGCCCAGTAGGTTACCGCAGGCCTGTCCTGATATAAGGGGTGGGATCAGGCCCCTGCTGGCCACTATTGTTCTACTTTGAGGGGATTGGGGCTTGGCCTGTAGCTTCCTCCGTCGGCCAGAGACACAGCCTGCCTGCTGGCCTGTCACTGTGAGAAGGCTGATCTGGTGACACGCTAACCAGATACCACCTGGGCCCTATTTCCCCTCCTTATTCTCAGGCTCCAGCTGTGCTCCAAGGGACAGCAGTGTGTGGAGTCACCCCAGGTGTCCATGCTGCTGGCCCCTCCTCATCAGGGCCCTGGGGGGACCAGACCCCACACTTTCCTTGACCAAAGTGTGGAAGGCAAGGCATTGTGTTCAGAGACATGGCTGCTGACTGGGTCCCAGGGCCCTGGGGACATCAGCAGGTGCCTGCTGGGAGTGGGACAGGAGGATCTGTCCCTTGAGAACACAGCCAACCATGTGACATTCTTTTCCCAACAGTCAGCTCAGAGCTGCTGTGGGTGCCCCCTCAGTGGGAAGGCATTTTCTCCGCATCAGCTGTTTACTAGGCCACCCTACTCCTCCCCTGCATGCCCCCAGCACTACCAGAGCATCCCTGGAGGGCCTGACATTACCTAGATAGGCTGCCTGGTCCTGGGCCTGCTCGCTGTCCGCTAACAGAGAGGGTGGCCCAGTGGCCTGGGGTTGCCTGCAGGCACCAGGGCCCCATCTGTCCCGTCCCAGAGTGTCCTGGGTGCAGAAGCCAAGGCCGTTGGCTGCTCCTTCTCTGTTCCTGGAAGGTGATTGACAGCGGGAGGGGATAGATGCGCCAGGATGCCACTTCCTGCTCATGGGGCCCAGGACCACTTGGCTTCAGAGCCCCACGCCTCTGTCACCTCTCCGTGAGACGGTTTCAGTGGTGCCTGTGCTCAGCATTGCCGTCACGGTCTGTTTTTGTTGCTGTTGCTGCTGCTGCTGTTACATAAAGGAAGCAGAGAGGACAGGGTTAGCTCCACACAGCCGGGAGCAGCTCATCTGCAAGACGGGGTGGTGACGCCCATCCAAGCTTTCCTGTCCCAGGCATGTGTGGTTCTCAGAGTTCCTCCCTGCCCCCCACCAGGCTGGCAGAGGGGGCCACAGCAGTGGGGAGGAATGGGGATCACATGGCAGCTGTGCAGGGCCAGGCCAACTGCTCAGCTGCAAGCTGAGGGCCATGGCTCCCTGACAAGCCGCTATTTAGACCTGCTCTGGGATGGCTGAGGCCACGGGCCCCAGCCCCTCCTATGGGTTGGCCTGTGCAGCCGGGCCCAGGAAACACTTCCATTTGGTGGCATCGATGGGGCCCTGCTGGGAGCCAGGCGCTGTGTTGGGCTCCTGAGGGGTCAAGTGCAGGTGCCCTTTGGTATGTGGGTCCCACAAACTGCTGATGGGATATTGCCTGACTCCTAGCCGGGCCAAAACAAACAAACAAACCCCTTGCCATCAAGTCGATCCTGACTCACAGCAACCCCATGCGTTAGAGTAGAACTGCTCCATAGCGTTTTCTTGGCTGTAATCTTTACTGAAGCAGATTGCCAGGCCTTTCTTCCTTGGCACTGCTGGGTGGGTTCAGACTGCCAACCTTTTGGTTAGTAGTCGAGCACAAACTGTTTGCGCCACTCAAGGACCTTCCAGCTGGGCCAGATGGGGCTAAAAGCCCTGGAACAGAGGGCAGAGACCCTTCAGCCTTTACAGGAGGCCACCTCCAGTCCTGGAGGAGATGTTGGGGCTGTTGAGGCCTGGTCCGGAGGGTGGACAGCAGCCTCCAGATGTCACCAAGGCCTCAGAAGTCTGTCTCCCTGAGGGATGATTTTCTAGTCAGAGGTGGCATGTGTGAGGCAGGAAAAAGCAAGCAAGCATCTGTTTTGGTTTTTCTGCTTCAAAAGCAGGAATTTCCCATCCTCGGTGGAAGGGCTGGACCTCCACCAAGTGTGGGTTGCAAGGCATGTGTGAGTGTGCGGGGTGTTGCCTGTGGTTTCCCCACTAACTTCCAAGAAACGGGGCTGGTTCTCTCTCCGGAGGAGGCAGAGGGTCAGGAACTGAGTGTTATTTCAGCAGCTTTCCTGTTGGTAAGAAGCCCAGAGTGGGAGGGTGGCCTTGTGTCAGAGGAAATGACTTCTGGAGGAAGGTTCCCGGCCTCCCTGAGGGGTGGGAAGGAGGCAAGAAGGCCAGACCTCCGATCTCTGACCCCAACTGTGCTGATGTCAGGGGGTACAACCCACAGAACACTAGGTTCCTGAGTCCCCACCCAGAAGGCCCAGCTTATGCTGAGGGCTAGTGGGTCACATGCCGAGTCCACACTTTCACCCGGACTTTCTCTGAGCTCCTTACTCACCATGTGTTGGGGGGCTCAGCCCCCATCCTAGCTGTTGGTATTGACTATGCCACTGATGACCCTTTGCCGACCTAGCACTTCCCAGTTCCCCCCTGCAGCTCTCAGGGGTCAGTATCTTTCTCCCTGTACCCCAAAACCCCTCCTCCCAGCTGTGAGCTCTCCTTTTCCCTGGACGGAGTAGTGGGAGGGGGGCAGTATTGCCCAGGACGACCATGGCTACGTGGACTAAGACAGGGCTTGACAGTGCAGCCCCCGGGCCAGTCTGCCCGGCAGGAAGAATTGCTGCCTTCTAGAACAAGGGCCTTTCCTTTTGGCCGAGGGGTCTGGAGAACAGCCGGAGGACTCCCCTTTCTTTGCTGTTCCAGTCAAGGCCCCATGATTTTGCGGTTCCTTGGAACTTCCAGCCTTCAGCGTGGACCTCAGTACTGTGACGTTTTATACCCTGCCCTGTGCACATGGTGACAGCAGGAAAATGGGAACTCCTCTGTTGCCCAAGCGGGCACAGGGCATGAATGAGCAGAAGGGGAAGGAAGTGGCCTCGGATGTGGTCATCGGGGACACCCTACACCTGCTCCAGACCCGTGCTGCTGACTCCAGGGCTAGGTTGGGTGACTAGGAGGAGCTGCCCTCTCCTGCTGTGTCAGCCCTTTGCCCTCGAGGCTGGGCAGATGTGGAAGCAAGTGTGAGGATGGCTGTGGGCCCTCTGGTCATGGGGAGGCGCCTTCTCTGTGGGGCCATAGCCTGCTGGATGCAGTTGGCTATATCAGGGCCTTGGGATCCCAGCTTCAGCATTTACTCTTGGCAGCATGATCTTGGACAGGTTGCTGGTCTCTCAGCCTCCACATACCCATCTGTGAAATGGCTGGATCTTAACTGGTAGGGTGGGAAGGGGCAGGTGCTGGGGGCAACGCTGGTCTGCCCAGATGTTAATTCTCAGCTATCAAGCTGTTGGCTCATTTCTTCCCAGGCTGGACACCCATGTGTGCCTGATCTGGGGTACAGAAGGTTGTGTGGGGACGTGTCCCTGTGGCAATGTCTTGATGCCTCTTGGCCCGGCTGCCGGGCATTGTCTTTGCAGAGCTCCACGCAGGAGATTGGTGAGGAGCTGGTCAACGGGGTCGTTTATACCATCTCCCTGCGCAAGGGGCCGGTGCACCATGCCGCCAACAAAGGCCAGCGCTGGCTCGGGGTGAGTGCGGGCACTGCAGGGTCCACACCCAGGGCCCCCCAGATGGCCCGAGATGGCCTAGAGCCCAGACACTGTCCCGGTGATTCCCCCAGGCTTCCTCCCTGGGCTTTCTGTTTTGAATGGCCCACGGTCACTCCTAAAGGGATCTGGCCACCAACCCTTCCCTCGTCCCCCATGCCCACCAACCAGCCTCAGGTTTGGCCAGGTGCAAAGTCACTTTTAATGTAGGAACATTAGAAAAACATTTTTATTCTGTTTTCATTTCATGTTAGGCCATGAGTATTTTTGCATTTTGCTACTGTTTTTAGTGTTTTAACTCCCCAACCACAGGTATCCCTTGCAGCATTCTGCTTGACTGTCCTTCCACACCTTTTGCAAGCCTTACAAGTCATGCTTAGTAGGCTTGTGTATACCTAAAAAGGGCAGGGGCTCATGCCATGATATATGCTTCTCTGCCACTTACAATCTCATGGAACATGTCACCGTGACCCCTCTAGATCAGGAGCTGTGGCCTGACTTGGCTGCAGAATATTCCAGAAGAGAGACTGGTTCTCACAGTGATTGAGTATTTCACTGCTTTGGGACCTGGACCTGATTCTTTTCTGTTGCCATTTCAGCAGTGCTGAATATATAGTCCTAATATACTGATTTCCCCGCACAGGGTAGACTCCCAGGACCAGGACTGTTGGGTTGAAGGATTGTTGTTGTTGTTAGGCGCCGTCAAGTCAGTTCTGACTCAGAGTGACCCTGTGTACAGCAGAACAAAACATTGCCCGATCCTGCGTCATTCTCATAATCATCGTTATGCTTGAGCCCATTGTTGCCGCCACTGGCTCAATCCATCTCGTTGAGGGTCTTCCTCTTTTTCCCTAGCCCTTTACTTTACCAAGCATGATGCCCTTTTCCAGGGACTGGTCCATATGTATATTTAAAAATATAATATAATCTAGAGCCAGACTACTTTCCAAAACAGCTATAACAGTTACACGGCCACCAGCAGTCTATGACGGTGGATGCGTCCATGTATCCCTCCTGGCCCCAGGTGTTCTCACTCTTTAATTTTTGCCAACCTGGTGTAAGGGTGGCCAGTGGAATCACAGTGTTGCTTTGATTTCCAACCACCCCACTCGGAAGTTGAGCTACCTTTCATTTGTTTAGCAGGCTTTTGGGTTTTCTCCCCTGAGTTGTCTTTTCATATCCTTAGCCCTGCCGGGGTCTTTCTCCCACCCTCGACTCTCCATGCATTTATCCCTTTGTAGGATCTGGAATCACCATAGCCTCAGATCCTCAAACTCCCTTTAATCTAAAAGAAAGAAGAAAAAGTGTCTGGCTTTGCAATCCAAAGGGATCTCATGGGTGTGTGTTCACTCTGTGCACTGCCTTCAAACTGGGGAGGGCTGCAGTTGCCCTAGACCCTTCCCCTCCGTGTCAGGAGCCAGCCAAGCCTTATGCAGCAGAGAGGGAACATCACACAGCGCTAACATTGCACAGCTCTGGGCTCTGACCAAGTGGCCTTGAGCAGCCACTTAACATCCCCAAGCGTCTGTTTTCTCATCTCTATAATGGGATGCTTTGTGAGGACTCCCTGGGATAATGCTCTTAACAGGCTCTAATTACAGGGAAGTGCTGATTACTCAGCTAATAAAATCACTTGAAAGCACTAATATTTCCATCATTCCCCCACCTCAAATTCTACCTTGAGAGCCAAGCACCTTTTTTGGCTGGAGGCACTTACGTCCCACCTCTTGACATAAGTCACTGGGGGCCTGGGAGTTCCTGGTCTCAGCTCTAGTCCCCGACCTTCCTGGTGGTTCATGGTGCTGCTGCTGACTATGTCCCTCCTTTCTCCCACCCCTAGTATGAAAATGAGTCAGCCCTGAACCTGTATGAGACCTGCAAGGTGCGGGCAGTCAAGGCAGGCACATTGGAAAAGCTGGTGGAACACCTGGTGCCTGCCTTCCAGGGCAGTGACCTCTCCTACGTCACCATCTTCCTGTGCACCTACCGAGCCTTCGCCACCACCCAACAGGTTCTGGACCTGCTGTTCAAAAGGTGAGCATCCTGGCACAGTGACTACTCTGCCACCTACTAGCTGTGTGTCTTGGGAATGCCATTTCATCTCTGTTTGCTCATTGAAAATTGGGTAAGAGGACCAACCTCCTCAGGTGATTGTAGGGACTAAATGGGATAAGCCGTGGAAAGAGCTCACTCAGAACCTGGATCTGTGGAAAAGGCTGCTGGAGAGTCTGGGGTCGTTCACATTTCTTATTTTCTTCTCCCTCACAAAGAAGCTCTCTGTCGCACCCTCACAACCCCATGGCCTTGGGCAAACCTATTTTCCCATTTGTGAAGGAGGTTTGAGATTCTATCTAGTGGGTCCCTGTCCTTGGTGTAACCACAGCAGGGACCCTTGGGGCTGGCAAAGAGGCCCGAGGCCCACTCTGATAGCAGGGAAAATGCTGGTTGGTTTCATTCATTCAACAAATATATATTATGCAGACCAAAATCCCTGCCCTCCTGGGCTTCCATTCTAGTCGGGGAGTCAGACAGTAACACTAGACATCATAAGCAGGTACGGTAGATGTGATGCCCTCACGGCCTCCTCTAGATACGGATGCATCCTCCCATATTCTGATGAGGACGGCGGACCCGAGGACCAACTGAAAAAGTAAGTGGATTTTGGGTCTAGAAGGAGAGGGATCTCTGTCTCCACAGAAGAGTAGGGGGTCTGTGGGAGGGCTGGGCAGAGCCCTGGATGCCACACATCTTAGGATTCCCCTTAGAGGAATGAATTCTGGGGGCTTCCCCTGCAGGAGGAAAGCAGTCAAAGAGAGCTGTGAATGGAGCCCTGGCTGTCGTGGGGAGCAGAGGGAGGCTGGAGGCTCAGATCCTGAGAGGAACCATCCCCACAACGGCCCCATCCCTGCTCTGCTCTCCAATCCCAGACCCTAGAACAGGAGGCATGATGAGCCACCTGCTCCCAAATCTCATGAACCTCAGTCGTGGTACTCGGTTGCACGTAGGGCTAGATGGCTGTGCCCCTGCCCTTTGGGAGAATAGCGTCAGTGGGAAGAAGAGACCCAAACATGCACACAAAGCATAAGACAGCAGGTTGGCCCACAAGCTGCACGTGTAGGTGCCACGAGTGCCCTGGGAAGGCTGAGGCAAGGACAGGCTCCGTTTATTTTCTCATCCATCATATATTCATGGAGCACCTACTGTGTGCCAGCACCCTGCAGTGAACAAGCAGACACAACCCCGTCTTCCCTTGTGGAGTTACTTTCCAGTGGGAGGGGGCTGGGGAGACAGACAGGGAAGTATGTCAGGCTTCCCTCAGTTAGGGAAGAGTTGGTCAGACCATTGACCAAGAGCTTCCTGGAATTGAGGCTCTCTGCTAGCTCCCTGCTCAGTGACCAGGTCTGCCACTGCCAGGACAGCCAGAGTAGGGTTGGGAAGCAGCATGGGGCTGGACTCTGTAAGGCAGGGACAGGCACAGGGGCCCAGCCCTCCACAGGGCTCCTCTGACTGTGCTGCTTGCCCGCCTACCCCCAGTGCCATCTCCTCCATTCTGGGCACCTGGCTGGACCAGTACTCTGAGGATTTCTGTCAGCCCCCGGACTTTCCATGCCTCAAGCAGCTGGTGGCCTATGTGCAGCTCAACATGCCTGGCTCGGACCTGGAGCGCCGTGCTGACCTTCTTCTTGCCCAGCTGGAGCACTCGGAGCCCACTGAGGCAGAGTCAGAGGGTGAGGAGGATTAGGGGTGGGTGTGTGTGAATGTATGAGGAGGGACATGGGGCTGGACCACACAGGAAGGATATGCCAGAGGCTGGTGTTGGGCCAGAGCTGAGGGTAACCCCAGACCACTCCACTGATCTGGTGGACTGCGGTCTGGGAAGATTTCTTGGGGTGGCATTCCTGGGGTGGGCTTCTCTTAATGGCAGTGGGATATTTTCTGCCTTTGGAAAGGCACAAGAAAGGCAGTCATGTTGGTGAACATTTCTTGTCTTCCAGCTCTAGCGCCAGTTCTACCTCCAGCTCCAGAGCTAATGCCAGTTCCAGTGCTAGCTCCAGTACCAGCTCCAGAACTAGAACCAGCTCCAGCACCAGGTCCAGCTCCAGAGTTAGAGCCAACATCAGTTCTAGAGCTAGAGCCTGCTTCAGCTTCAGCTCTAGAACCAGCTCCAGCTCTAGCTCTAGCACCAGCTCTAGCTCCAGCTTCAGCTTCATCTGTAGCTCCAGTTCCAGCTTCAGCTCCAGCTCCAGCACCAGTTCCAGCTCCAGCTTCATCTCTAGCTCTAGCTCCAGTTCCAGCTCCAGCTCCAGCACCATCTTCAGCTCCAGCTTCAGCTTCATCTCTAGCTGTAGCTCCACTTCCAGCTTCAGCTCCAGCTCCAGCACCAGCTCCAGCTCCAGCTCTAGCTCTAACTCCAGCTCCAGCTCCAGCTTCAGAGCTAGAGCCAGCACCAGCTTCAGCACCTGAGCCTTCCTACCCATCCCCTGTGACGACAGAGAATGGGCTGAGTGAGGAGAAGCCTAACCTCCTGGTGTTCCCTCCAGAGCTGGTGGCAGAGCAGTTTACACTGATGGATGCGGTGAGCAGCTGGGCTTCACAGGGCAGGGCTTCCTTCTGGCATCTGCTGCCCTAGACCTGCCATTCCCTGATCTGGAGTCCGATAATCTGGGTCCAAATCCCAGCTCTACCACTAATCATCTGACTGACCTGGGCAAGTTTCTTACCCTCCAAAGTCTTGCTTTCCACCTCTGGACAGTAGAGATGGGACACGACTGGGATGCACAGAGTGCCGTGAAGATTGAATGAGATAGAACAAAGAGAAAGCTTGGTGGGGCCCTGGCCCATTACGGGGCAGAGAGGTGCTCACTGGTGTGCCGCTAGGCCCATGGGTCATTCACCCATCTCTCCAGGGCCTCACCAGCCTCTACATTTATTAGACACCTGATGTGTACTAGACTGTCTGGCACACAGCCGAACAAAGCTCCCAGTTGTAGTGCCCACAAAGAATGTGCATCTGAACGGGGAGATAGACCAGAAGTCATCAGAGTGGGTGGAAAGTATTGCCTTCTGGTACTTCATGAGGGAGGATGGCTGAGTGAAGATGCCTCTCTCTTCCTGCCATCATTGGGTCCTGGGTCCCTGGTGTGTTGGGCTCCCTCAGTGGGCAGAGAACAAAACCCAGAGACCCTCGCAAGCTTGAGCCACATTCTCAGCTTCCTGAGCTCCAGCTCAGACCACTAGGCCCCAGCCTGGGACTTGGGGGTCCTGCAGGCTTCACTGGGGCAGACAGGGCCAGTGACACTCCCCGTTCTCCTCAGGAGCTGTTCAAGAAGGTGGTGCCCTATCACTGCCTGGGCTCCATCTGGTCCCAGCGGGACAAGAAGGGCAAGGAGCACCTGGCACCCACTATACGCGCCACCGTCACACAGTTCAACAGCGTGGCCAACTGCGTCATCACCACCTGCCTGGGGGACCGGAACATGAAGGCCACAGACAGGGCTAGGGTAGTGGAACACTGGATCGAGGTGGCCAGGGTATGCTGTGGGAGGGGCCCAGGGGACCCCTCTCCCCAGTCCCGGTACTCCCTCTTTGCTTTGATCAGCCCTCAAGATAGCAATATGTGGTCTAAGACAGGTCTTCCTTCCGCAGAGCAGCTGGGAGGGTTCGAACCACCAACCTGTAGGTTAGCAGTCCCAAAATGCTTGCACCACCCAGGCTCTAAGTTCCTTCCTTAGATAAAGCTAAAATCCTCCTCCCTGAGTGTGTAACCCAGTGGGTGCAGGGTGTGCCCTCAGGGGCTCCTGGGCGTCTGTCTCTTCCCGGAGGGGAGATGTCAGCTGACTGGGAGGAAGCTGGAGCAGGCGGGAGCTCCAGCTCATTCTTTTCCCTCCCCCAGGAGTGTCGAATCCTCAAGAATTTCTCATCACTCCATGCTGTCCTCTCTGCTCTGCAGAGCAATGCGATTCACCGTCTGAAGAAGACATGGGAAGAAGTTTCCAGGTGGGCAGACCTCCCTGTGGAGGAGCACCAAGGTGGGCCCATGACCTCCCATAGGGCTGGGCACTGGACTGGCCCCCCGCAGTGAGCCAGGACTGCTGGGAGGCAGCCATTCCTGGGGGCAGGGATGGGGCTGCTGGGCTGGGTCTCCATGTGACCTTAGGCCAGCAGTTCTGCCTCAGGCCTTGGTTTCCAGATCAATCAGATACAGGGTTGGGCCACACAGAAGATTTTCCATTTTTTTACTTCACTGCAACCCAACTCTTTGTTCAGCTAAAATCAAAACTGGTCAAAGCAGAACTGCTCAGTTGAACTGAGAGTGAGGGTCCCCAATTACACCAACGTGAGCCCTCACCTCCCCAGCCCTATGGCACCCCTTAGAGCTCAGAGGAACCCAGTTTGAAAACTACTCGTCCAGGCACTTTGGATCCTTCGGGTTCTGAAGTATAATGGACTTGTACTCACACCCCTCCCTACCATTCCCAACTTTCTCCTTCCTTGTTTGCTCTCCTCACAGGGAGAGTTTCCGAATCTTTCAAAAGCTGTCTGAGATCTTCTCAGATGAGAACAACTACTCACTGAGCCGGGAGCTGCTCATCAAGGTAAACAGGAGGCCAGGGTGAGGGAGGTTGCTGCATGGGGCAAGGCAGATGAGGGGTTGTTAGCTTCTCCCTGAAAGTTTCTTTGAAAACTTCCAGGTTTGTTTTCTCTGAACCAAGCAGAAGAGGGGTCTGTCTGTCCATGGGCGTGTTGGGGGCAGTTTGGGAGGCAAGAGGCCCCTGGTAACTGGATATAGTGGTGGTGGCTGGCAGAGTTAGCAGCTCTCTGGCTTCCATGCTGGCCCCTCCAGCTTGGACTGAGCTTCCTCCAGGCTGTTGGGTGGATTGGGTTGGAGGTTGGGGTCCTTTTTTCTCCAAACCAGCCCAGGCTGTCCTCATGAAGCCAGACCCCTGCTGCTCCTTCTCTCTGTGCCTGCACTGCTTACCCAAGGAAGGTCACCCTGCCTGCACCAGGGATGGGGACTGCTGAGGTCCCCATGGGCTAGGTGGCCAAAGGGGCTGCCCAGCCTTGGGTCTAAGTAGCTAGACCTGGGAGGCAGGTGTGTCTGCATTCTGCGACCCTCCACCATACCCCTAGGGCAGACACTGCCCATCAGTCATAGCCTCAGGATCTTCATCACACCGTCTCACTAGCAAAGACATTCTCCTGTGCCCCATCTGGCTTATGAGAAGTTATCTGGGGGGACTAATGACCATATCTGAGAAGCTTCCACGTAAAAGAGGAGGCAAAGAATAGCTACCAGTGCTCCCAGGAGACTCCTCCTGAGTGGACGAAAACAAGGGAGATGAAGCCTTTGGCATGGCCTCAAGCCCATCCTGGGGGCAGAGACTCCAGAGGGGCTGGAACAGGCAGAAGCCGCTCAACAAGGCCTTCTGGTCAGTGTTGGTGGGGGTGGGGTGAAGGCAGCTTGGACCGGTCCTCTGGCTGGGAGGGAGGAGCTCGACTCTCCTCTGACTCCTTGTGTGCTCTGGACAAGTCCTGCCCCTGTCTGGGGCTGTTTCCTCATCTGGAAAATGGAGGTGTGACGATCATGTGGCGCCAGCCTCACCAGGTGGTGAGGAGGTTCACGGGAGAAAAGAAACGTGCCTGAGCTTTGTGGAGGGTACGCCATGGTGAGAACAATGGTAATAGTAATATAACCTTGAGTCTTCCCGAGACCCTGTGAGGTAGGTGAAGTTTTCATCTGTACTTTCCAGATGAGGAAACAGGCTCAGAGAGAGGCCAGGCGGCTTACCCAGGGTCACACCCGGGACAGGGTTGGAGCTAGGATTCATATCTAAAATCAGAGGACACGGGAGGGGGGCAGTAGTGTGTGTATCGGCTGACTCAGGCCGGGTGTCCAAGACCCGAGGTCAGCAGCATTGCAGGAAAAAAGTGCCGAGGGGAGGATGGCCTCACTGACCTCTTCCCCGACCCTGCAGGAGGGGACCTCCAAGTTTGCCACCCTGGAGATGACCACCAGGAGAGCCCCGAAGCGGCAGAGGGAGTTGGTGAGTGCACGAGGCTGGGGAGGGCAGGGGAGACTGGCCTCCAGTCAGGAGAGCTGGGACCCTCTTCTCCTCCAGCCTTCCCTCCTGTGGCCACAGAGCCTGAAATGCCTCCATTGGACAAGACCTTCTCTGGGTTCTGGGAGGGCCAGACCTTGACCAGCTAGGATCTTGTGGGGATGAGTTGCAGGCAGCCAGAGCCAGGGCCTGGAAGAGCTGGGCTCAGGTGGATTTGTGGGTGGGGAGGGGCCCAGACCACACAACCTTTGTGATGTGCCAAAAGCCGGCCCTAGGAGGTGACTAGAGGGGGATTGGAGTCTGTGGAGGCCAGGAGGGAGACTTGGAGGAAGGCAACTAAGTATCCCGAGGCTGCTCCAAGTGGGAAGCTTGGAGTAGGGGCCTAGAAGTCTTTAAGGGAGGGGCCTTCGCTTGCACTGAGAGCATGTGCTCATCCTCACCCCACCTCGATGTCACAGGGTGTCATCCAGGGCACTGTTCCCTACCTTGGCACGTTCCTCACTGACCTGGTGATGCTGGACACAGCGATGAAGGATTATCTGTATGTGAGTGAGCCGGGGGGCCAGGGTGGGACTGGGATCCTGAGGCTTGGGAACAGCGGGCCCCCTTATTGAGCACTGAGCTGTCAGCACTTGGGAATGGTGCCCCTGTGAGCTAGGGGTGTCACATCCATCTTACTATTGAATAAACAAAGGCTTGGCATAAGCTGCCAGTCTTGGTGCCTTGGTCAGAAAAGCAGCCAAATGGCCTGCCTGCAAAGCTGCATGGGGTTTTGACTGAGCTGGACATAGCCCCTCCCTAAGGTGGGGGCTGTGGGCAGGAGAATGAAGTTGGGCCCTCCAAGGTCAGGCAGCACATGAGTGGCGGGGTAGTGCCTTCCTGCCTGAGGTCTCAGACTCTCCATCTGTTGTCAGAGAGGGTTGGACTAGAAGGTCCCTGAACCTCTGCTCTGGTCCTCCCTGCCCTGGTGCCCAGAAGAACCAGGCCGAAGTCTGAGTCCAGTATATGCAAGTGTGCTGCCCCCTGGTGGGCCCTCGCGGTAGTGCAGCATTAGGGGGTGTGGTTCACTGGTGATGGCCTAGGACTGTCTGATGGATGGTGGTGATCTGCCTTCCAGGGGAGAATGATCAACTTTGAGAAGAGGAGGAAGGTAAGCAGCTGTGATCCGTGCTGCGGGGGGTAGGGTAGAAATCGGAGACCTAACTGGGCAGGACACTCCCTAGCTCTATCCTCCTTCATCTTACGTTTATGGAGAGAGTTTGATGCAGAGAAGGGGGAGAACGGACCCACTGGAGAGTGGGTTAAGGGTTGGACTCAAGGACAGCTTCCTGGAGGAGGGGCTGTCTGAACCGGGCTCTGAGAACGGGGAGGGGCTGGATGGGAGGAGGCAGCCCCACATGAAGAGAGACGCACACTGGCCCCCCGCCCCACCCCCCACCCAGACCCTCAGCACCTTGCCCTCCCGTCTGACTGCAGGAATTCGAAGTGATTGCCCAGATCAAGCTGCTCCAGTCGGCCTGCAACAATTACAGCATCGCCCCCGAGGAGCACTTTATGGCCTGGTTCCGAGCCATGGATCGGCTCAGTGAGACTGAGAGGTAAGGCCAGCCCAGGCATTGGCTGAAGGCAGGAGTGAGCTCTCCCTGGTGGCCAGCTCCAGAGAGCCTGTGGCCAGGGCCCTTTGGTCAGCATCAGAGTCTGTTGCCTGGCGACACCCGGCCACAGGACGGAGACCTGAGAGGTGGCTCCCAGAGGCCTCACAGCTGCCGCTCTATCCCGTAGCTACAACCTGTCGTGTGAACTGGAACCCCCATCTGAGTCAGCCAGCAACACCCTCAAGGCCAAGAAGAACACAGCCATAGTCAAGCGCTGGAGCGAGTGAGTGCCTTGGCCAGGGCGGTCGGGGTGGGCTGCCCCAGGGCGGAGTGTGGGCTCAGGGATTCACAGCCTGGCGCTGGGATCCAGCTACACTGCTGACCAGCCCTGTGACTGGAGCCAGTCACCTCATTTCTCTGGGTCTCAGTTTTCTCCTCTGTGAAATGGGGTGATGCTAAATGATCTCAGATGGCTCGAGCAATGGGGTACTGTGGACTGACTGAGCACTTGGCACAGTGCCTGGTGCTCGGAGTGCAGTGGTAGCAGGGGGAGGGTGGGCAATAAGCCAGCCCTTCCATCCAGCCGCCAGGCCCCCAGCACAGAGCTCAGTACCAGCAGCAGCTGCCATTCCAAGTCCTGTGACCAGCTCAAGTGCAGCCCCTACCTCAGCAGTGGGGACACAGCTGAAGTGCTCAGCGTGCACTCTGCCGGCTCCTCCAGCTCCGACGTGGAAGAAATCAACATGAGCTTTGTTCCAGAGTCTCCTGACTGCCAGGAGAAGAAGGTGACTGCCCCTTTTCTCTGGCAACCCTGCCCCAGCCCCTGCTTCCCAGTGCCAGCATTCCCCACTGCACACCCACAAAAGGGGTTGAGAGGCCTCTGGTCTGGAACAGAGCTCCTAGAAGCGTCCCTGCTCCAAGCTGGACACCAGCGTAGGGTGCCCTGCAGGGTGCGGGGCTTTTGCTGATGTCACTGTCCCCGCAGTTCTGGGAGTCAGCCTCCCAGTCATCCCCAGAGACCTCCGGCATCAGCTCGGCCTCCAGTAGTACCTCGTCCTCCTCGTCCTCCACCACGCCCGTGGCGTCCACACGCACCCACAAGCGCTCTGTCTCAGGGGTCTGCAGCTACAACTCCTCGCTGCCCCTCTACAACCAGCAGGTGGGCGACTGCTGCATCATCCGCGTCAGCCTCGACGTGGACAACGGCAACATGTACAAGAGCATCCTGGTGAGCGACCAGACAGTAACACACACTGAGTGACACGACCCTCCCTGCCCTCCTGGAGCTGATGCTGTTGTTGTTGTTAGGTGCCTTCGAGTCGGTTCCAACACATAGCGACCCTATAGGACAGAGTAGAACTGGCCCATAGGGTTTCCAAGGAGTGCCTGGTGGGTTTAAACTGCCAAACTTTTGGTTAGCAGCCAAACTCTTAACCACTATGCCACCAGGACTCCGGAGCTGACACTAGTGGGCTGGGAAGGGCAGTCAGTCAGCCAGGTATGGACGTAAAGGAGACAGGGTGTTTGATGGCAATCAGCGCTAAGGGCCGTGGATGTTGGGTTGAGGTTGCACATTGAAATGGGATGGCCAGGGAGGCCTCACTGAGAAAGCCCCTTGGAAGCTTGGGAGGGAGAAACAGCCCTGCAAAGCCCCTAGGAGGGAGGGTGCCTGGAAGTTGGAGCAGCAAGGAGGCCAGAGGTGAAGGAGCAGGGGTCAAGGGGGTAAGAATTGAGGTCAAAAAGTGTCGGGGGGCTGGGTCACATCAGGCCCTGTGGGTTTTCTCCAGAATGAGATGGGGCCACTGGGGATTGGAGCAGAGGAGGGACAGCAGGTGACTTTGGCTTCTTGTAGGGATGGGCTGGTGCCGGGAGACACGGAGAGGCCAGTTGGGAGGCTGCTTTGCAGTCCAAGGGGGGAGGAACAGCAGCTGCCCAGGGTGGTGGCCGTGGTGGGGCAGTAGTCAGCTTCTGGATGTGATTGGGGTCAAGTGCCCCATTACACACCCGCCTCCCGCTGCGTGTCTCTCAATGCCAGGAGCTAGCTAACGTGGCTGTAATTAAGCGGTTGCTTGTATGACCCTTGGTCTAAACCCTGCCTGCACCCTGGCCCTTGGGGACGGGGCAGCTGGGAGTCCAGCCTGTGCTGACTGCCACTTCTCTTGGAGCCCAGCAGGCTGGGGAGTAGGCATCTGGGCAGCTCCTCCTCTTCCATACAGGGCTTGGGCTAGACACGCTCTGTTCTGCAGGGTCATTGATATTGTTACCCTGGAGAGACTGGGCCTGGTAGGGAGTGGCAGTGCCCCGGGGGTCAAGCAGTTTCCTGAGGCTCGTAGGGGATGGTGGCAGGCTCTTGTAGGAGATGGGGGGAGGGAGCGGTTGGGAAGGGCCCCCCTTTCATTAAATGGAGGTCTCTGGGGAGGAGGAGGAGGAGGCAAGGCCCTCAAGGACCCATCACCTGACTGCACCCAACCTGAGGCTATGAGTGTACTCACTGCTGAGTCGGCTCCGGATGATCCCGGGCCACTCCACTCTGAGGAGCCAGCTCCAGGACCCTGGCCTTGATGGCCTGTCCCTCACCCCCACTCCAGGTAACCAGCCAAGATAAGGCGCCTACTGTGATCCGCAAGGCCATGGACAAACACAACCTGGATGAGGACGAGCCAGATGACTATGAGCTGGTGCAGATTATCTCAGAGGATCGAAGTAAGCTGGAGAGCTGGTCAGACAAGGGCGATGGGGGATGGGCTCAGTACACACCAGCCCCCCGAGTTAGAGGCTCTCTGGCTTTACAGAACATGCCAGCGGGGTGGGGGAGGCACTGTGCACACGCATGGACCTGTCCTGGGGAGAAGGAGGTCCACGGCAACTGTTCCATCACTCTGTCATGTGCCCTTCCCTGGGCATGAACCAGGCAGTGTTTTGAACCAGAGTCCAAAGCTAACACCGTTGAGGAGCCAAGAGTACGAGGTTTTGTTCTGGGGCTGTGGGCAAGAGGACCCAGCCCATAGGCTCAGCTCCTCTGGGGGCACCTCTGGCCAAGATACGAAAGTTTATGCAAATGAAAGAATTGTGACTGTTGTAGACTGAAGCATCAAATATGTTAGAATCCATGTGTTTATGATACTAAAGACAGACAACGTCTCCTTGATCCCCTTTGGAGACTCTAGGGCCCAACCCAGTATTCTGAAAACTGGGAAAGGGAACAAATCAAGAGGAACAATCACACATTTGGAGCTGGACAGCCTGGGCTCTGAGACCTTGGGCAAGTCCCTTACACCCTCTGTGCCTGTTTTCTCACCCCAGAGTGGAGAGAGAAGCAGTCAGTGGGTTAATCCACTGTGTATCTGGGAGCACATAGTATGTGTGTGCGCCATAAAGGTTCACTGTAAATATTGTCATCACTGCATTTTGTTTTTGGTGAGCTGATCACCCACTCCCAGCCATTGGCCCAGACGATCAGGAATGACTCCCATGGTCCCCAGGAGTTGTTTTCTAAACCCTCTCGTCTTCTTGCACCATTTTGGTTAGTTGGGCAGGCCAGGTGGGATGTTTTGGTGTGAATCTCTTTGAGTTTATCCTACTTGGAGTTTGTTGAGCTCCTTGGATGTGTAGATTCACATCTTTCGTCAGATTTGGGACTTTTTCGGCCATTATTTCTTCAAATATTCTTTCCGCCCCTTTCCCTCTCCCTTCTCCTTCTGGGATTCCATAATGTGTATGTTGGTCTGCTTGATGGTGTCTCCAGAGTTGCTTTTTTTTTTTTTATACTTAATTTTTTTTTTTTTATTGTACTTGAGGTGAAGGCTTACAGAACAAATAGTTTCTCATGAAACAGTAGTACACAT